>NW_026390601.1:0-536 GCF_001194135.2 Octopus bimaculoides | reverse complement strand
ATATATATATATATATATATATATATATATATTATAATTGAGTTAGGTGTCAAATAACAACCTGAGGGATATTAAATATCCAATGAACTTACTGGTTATTTATCAATATACATAATATTGCTGTGAACTATCGCTCTTAACTGATAGGTAAAGAATAAACAATCGGTTAATCAAAATATTAATATAAATTAGAAATCGAAACAAAATAATAGAATTAAAAAATTAAAAAGCTTAATCATTAAATGATAAATTCAATTCAATTTTTATTTATATCTATACAAGCAAACGACAACTCTAGTTACAGCTATTTCCACATAATTAAAGAACAGAGAGGGAGGGATAGCTTTGGCTATTTCCGTACATGTTGAAAAACATAGATGATGATTTAACAAAAAACACCTATAGTTGTTCTTGACTCGAAAACGAAGTTTAGATTTCTTTGCCTTTTGTCATAATTATACTAATGTGTCCATGTGTTCTAATTTCATTAAATTCTATGTCTTTGTGCAGCTGAGGATTGCTCTGCATTTTAAATT
>NW_026390600.1:0-528 GCF_001194135.2 Octopus bimaculoides | reverse complement strand
AAGGGTGAGCATAGGCAAGAAATAAAGGTTGAGAAGCACTGACTTTCAGGGAGCATTATTTAGTTGGTTTTATTTCATTCTCTGAGCATTTAAAGCTTTTTGTTGTTTGTTTCAATTCTGTACTACTACTTGTTTGACTGCAGCCATGCTGGAGCACCGCCTTTAGTCAAACAAATCTACCCGAGGACTTATTCTTTGTAAGCCTAGTACTCTTTTACCAAACTGCTAAGTTACAGGGATATAAACACACCAACATCGGTTGTCAAGCGATGGTGGGGGACAAATACAGATGCATAAATACATACATACATATATATATATATATATGTATATATACAATGGGCTTCTTTCAGTTTTTATCTACCAAATCTACTCACAATGCTTTGGTCGGCCAAAGCTATAGTAGAAGACACTTGCCCAAGGTGCCACGTAGTAGGACTGACCCATGTGGTTGGGGATCAACCATCTTACCACACAGCCACCCCTGCACCTATGTATGTAAATATATATATATATATATATATATAT
>NW_026390599.1:0-354 GCF_001194135.2 Octopus bimaculoides | reverse complement strand
AACAGTTTACTGGGACACCAAGGTTATAGCCGACATGGTAGTTATGGAGCCATTGCAGATTTCCAATGTCTACAATATAAGGAATTTAACCCACATGGATCTATGCAGGATTGAACCTAAGGACTCTTGTTTTGGTTTCTATAACTTCGGAAAGTTGAACTATGACCTTTTATGCCTCTTTTTTCTTCTGTCTTTCCATCTCCTTATTCTTTTACTCCCTCTATGCTGTCATTTTATTGATATATACCATTCTCATTTTCCATATTTTTTCCCCAATTTGTCTCAGATGCCAGAATATCCCATACTTGAGGATATCCCAGAAACAGCTGTAAGATTTTGAATTTCTTCCTATAA
>NW_026390598.1:0-329 GCF_001194135.2 Octopus bimaculoides | reverse complement strand
TCGTTCGTTCTTACGTAAGTACGATCGTTCTTTCGTACGTACTTACGCACGTTCGTTCATACCTACGTACGTTCGTTCTTTCGTCCTTACGTTTGTACGTGTGTACGTTCGTTCGTTCGTTCGTACGTACGTCGGTACGAACGTACGTGTGTTCGTTCATTGGTACTTACGTGCTTACTTTCGTTTTGTCGCTATTTCTTTCGTTCGTTTTTTCGTTAAATCGAACGAATGTACGTTCCTTCGTTCGTACTCACGTACGTTCGTTCTTTCGATCTTTCGATCTTTCGTTCTTTCGTTCGATCGTTCGTACGTTCGTACGTTTGTTCGTT
>NW_026390597.1:0-260 GCF_001194135.2 Octopus bimaculoides | reverse complement strand
AAGGTGCCACGCAGTGGGAATGAACCCAGAACCATGTGGTTGGTAAGCACCTATATATAATTGATTTTCCTCAATTTTTTCTATGACTTCCTTAGGCGGAGTCAGCCTCAGGTTGTTTCCTTCCTTTCTCGATAATTCGTTATACTTCTTGAAGTTATAACGAATTAAAAGTAATTGCATTCACATACTGAATTAATACGAACGTCTTCCCAACGATTAGCCAGAGATGATTTTCAAAATGAGAATATCTGAAATAAACT
>NW_026390596.1:0-233 GCF_001194135.2 Octopus bimaculoides | reverse complement strand
TCATTTCTAATTCATTTATCTTTTTATCAACTACTAAATCTAAGACTAGAGGACTGTATCTATTTTGTATAAAGGACGAGAGTGAGTTGACAACTCATGCTAGGTATGGTCATAAATATTGTCATATGTATCTCTTTTCCTCGGGGAGGAAAGAAGACATAAGGAGTAGTCAATTGGATATACAGTAACTGTCTATAAAAAGAGGCTGGGTAGGAGAAGACTTTAAATCATGA
>NW_026390595.1:0-1038 GCF_001194135.2 Octopus bimaculoides | reverse complement strand
TGTCTTTGGACTGAAATGGAAAGTAATTTTACCATTTTCACCAGAATCAGTATCTGTTACAGATAAAACAATGATGGGTTTGGCTTTATGATGTGTACTTTGTATGGATATATTATAGAGAGGTTTAGAAAATACAGGTGCGTTGTCATTTAAATCTGTTATAGAGATATTTATATTTAGAACACCTTGTTTTGCTGGTGAACCTCCATCTTTAGCTATGACTTGTAATAAATATGTGTCTTTGATTTCTCTGTCCAATGATTCTTTCAAAACTATTTTAAGAGAAGAAATACCATCAGCTCTTTTAGACACTGACAGAGAGAATGGTTCACCATTTTTTGATTTTAATTTATATTGTATTAACGAGTTTTGAAATCCAACATCTTTGTCTATGGCATTTGGTATTGATTGTTTTGCACCTTTAGCTATATTCTCATAAAACTGTATGTTGATGTTCTTTATAGGAAAGTTTGGTTGATGGTCATTGATGTCTTCTATGATTATTTTGATTTTTAATATTTTCGAAACACTTGTTCCTTTATTGACAACAACTTTCATAGTTCTGGAACATTCTTTGTTGAATGTACAGAGATCTTCTGCATCCAATATCTGAGCAGTGTACAGTTTACCTGTTTTGGTGATATTAAATAACTGTGCCACTTTTCGTTTGAATTGACTGAATGTTATCAAATGTTGGTCAGATGGTTTAACATTGTCTAAAAGTTTAGAATCAGCAGCAATGTCTGCTACATATGTTCCTGGACTTCTCTCTTCTTCCACATGGTAGGTAAGGTCTATGGTGAGGACACAGTGGACCATTGATAACACAATAGACAATGACAATAACATTATTGTAGAATGATTGATACTTAAAAACGCTTGAATATGTTGATAGGACCTAAAATAGAAATACAAATTCATTAAAGAATTGTAATGAGAAATAAATAACAGCTTAAAATACACAGATATCATTGAAATAATAGAAATATATAAATCTATCACTTCATGTCGTCATCATCACCTGTGCCAATGACACAT
>NW_026390594.1:0-494 GCF_001194135.2 Octopus bimaculoides | reverse complement strand
TGTTCATCGTCATCTTCAACAACTTGGAAAGTTTCCTAAACTTGGAAAATTGGTGCTCGACAGTTAGGTGATACATGAAAGAGTCCCCATCACTCACATTTCCTTGCCGTCTCTTCTTGCTCACTTTCTCTTCACTTTTCACTTCATTTTCACTTCATTCCCTATCATTTTCTCTCGCTCCTCCTTAATTATTTTGTTCCTCTGCCTCTACCTTTTTCTCTTCTCTTCCCACGTGACCGGTGTTCGACCAAGACTGACCTTTCTTTCTTAGTCGGCCATTGTGCTTGCAAAATCGATATTCCCCTCTGTGCCTGTAAAATCTTGTATCCCTGTTGTAAGGCTTTATTTCCACACACGCCATCTTAATTTAATTCATCCTTAGTCGAAAGACACCTGCTGTTATGTCCTTTTATTATTTTTGTTGTATTTGCGTGACATTGTTCGTTTTTTTTCCGTCCTTGATTTTGTATACATTCGCTGCTTTCTTCCAAGGA
>NW_026390593.1:182-291 GCF_001194135.2 Octopus bimaculoides | reverse complement strand
AACTCACAACCTCACGATCATAAGTTCGACGCTCTAACCACTGAGCCATGTGCCTTCACTATATATTTATATATACATATATATGTGTGTGTGTGTGTGTGTGTGTGTG
>NW_026390593.1:0-172 GCF_001194135.2 Octopus bimaculoides | reverse complement strand
TGTGTGTGTGTGTGTGTGTGTGTGTGTGTGTGTATGTGTGTGTGGAGGTGTGTGGCCTAGTGGTTAGGGTGTCAGCATCACGATCGTAAGATTGCAGTTTCGATTCCTGGACCGGGCGATGCGCATTGTGTTCTTGAGCAAAACACTTCATTTCACATTGTTCCAGTCCACT
>NW_026390592.1:0-219 GCF_001194135.2 Octopus bimaculoides | reverse complement strand
TTTTTTTTGTACTGTAAGAATGATTTTTTGATGGTAAATACTGTTTATGAAATGGGTTTTACATGTGAATATGTATGTGTGTGTGTGTGTGTGGTCTATGTTTGACTGCAAATATAAGCAAAGGCTCTCTCTCAGTCTGCTAGAGTTTATGTATTTGTTTGTATGTTTGTATGTGTGTATCTATGTATGTATGTATGTATGTATATGCATATATGTATG
>NW_026390591.1:0-421 GCF_001194135.2 Octopus bimaculoides | reverse complement strand
ATGTATGTATATATATGTATGTATATATATATATGTATGTCTATATATATGTATGTCTATATATATGTATATGTATATGTATGTATATATATGTATATGTATGTGTATATGTATGTATATATATGTATATGTATGTGTATATGTATGTATATATATGTATATGTATGTATATATATATGTCTATATATATGTATATGTATGTATATATATGTGTGTATGTATATATATATGTCTATATATATGTATATGTATGTATATATATATGTCTATATATATGTATATGTATGTATATATAAATGTCTATATATATGTGTATGTATATATAAATGTCTATATATATGTATATGTATATATATATATGTCTATATATATGTGTATGTATATATATATGTCTATATATATGTATATGTATGTATATATA
>NW_026390590.1:0-462 GCF_001194135.2 Octopus bimaculoides | reverse complement strand
GTTGGTAAGCAAGCTACTTACCAAACATTATTATTATTGTTATTTGAAAGTAGATTCAAAGTGAGTAAAAGCTCGATAATTTCGTGTATGATCACTTAAGACAATGCCTTACTCGAAATAATTATATAATTATACATTATTGATATGCAAGTATGGATAACACGTGTGTGTGTGTGTGTATATATATATATATATATATATTCATACTAAACATCAATAAATTTTGACGTGTCCAGTGCGCTACAATCCGTCTTATATTCCTTAAATTCAATATGTACGGTCGTAAGATTGCCAATGTTTTATGAGTTCATATTTGAGCAGAAGAGCTTAAAGATTCAGAAATCTTTATTGATGACATAGAAGTTCGCATATATCATTGTTTTAACTGTTATCTTTAAACTCCTACATATACATGCGCCTGTATGTGTGTGTGCGCGTACATGAGTGTGTACCCCGCGCGCG
>NW_026390589.1:0-207 GCF_001194135.2 Octopus bimaculoides | reverse complement strand
ATATATGTATATGTGTATATGTATGTGTATATGTATATATATATGTATATGCATATACATGTATATATATGTATATATATATATCTATATATATATATGCATATACATGTATATATATGTATATATATATATATCTATATATATATATGTACATATATATATGTGTATATATATTTGTATATGTATATATACATATGTGTATATATA
>NW_026390588.1:0-227 GCF_001194135.2 Octopus bimaculoides | reverse complement strand
CTTGTTTCAGTCATTTGACTGTGGCCATGCTGGAGCACCGCCTTTAGACGCGGAAATCGACCCCACGACTTATTCTTTTGTAAGCCTAGTACTTATTATATCGGTCTTTTTTGCCAAACTGCTAAGTTACGGGGACGTAAACACACCAGCATTGGTTGTCAAGTGATGTTGGGAGAGACAAAGACAGGCACACAAACACACAAACACACACACACACACACACACAC
>NW_026390587.1:0-305 GCF_001194135.2 Octopus bimaculoides | reverse complement strand
TAATAATAATAATAATAATAATAATAATAACAATAATAATAATAGTGATAATGATGATAATAATAATACCTTCAACAATAAACACCTGACCTGCAATTTTTGGGGAGGAGGCTAGCTGATTACATTGGCCCCAGTTTTTATTTATCGACTTCGAAAGGATGTAAGGTGAAGTCGACTTCGACGGGATTTGAACCCGTAGCGACGAGTGAAATATCACTAAGCATTTCGTCCGGCATGCAAGTGATTCACCGCCTGAATAATAATAATAATAATAATAACAATAATAATAATAATAATAATGATAA
>NW_026390586.1:0-781 GCF_001194135.2 Octopus bimaculoides | reverse complement strand
TAATATCATATGTCCTACTCTGCATTCAATCATACTTCTTATGCAGGTGTCTTGCCTTTTACTTGTCTCAGTCTTTGGATTGTGGCCATGCTGGGGTTTTAATAGAAGAAATTGACTCCAGTACTTATTTTTTAAGTCTGGTATTTATATTATCAGTCTCTCTTACAAGGTCATAAAGGAACCAACACAAGTTGTCATGTAGTGGGTGAGGCAAAACACCTGCATAAGAAGTATGATTGAATGCAGAGTAGGACATATGATATTACATGATAACAAAAGTGATCATTATATGCAGAGGATGTGTGAAAGTTAAAAAGAAATAATATATGTTCTGCTGGCTATGTGATACTGGTGAGAGTAAAACTGAGGATAAAAGTAATTAGGAGTTGTGTACAAAAGAGAAGACTAAGCAGGTGTAGATGTATCTAACATACAGAATGAGATGATTTGGCACAGCTGACCAGACATTCAACTTGCTTTGGTGACAATACTTTTTGGCACTGGAGGGGGACACACACACACATGTAGAAATATACACACACGGATAGTGAGAGAGAGATTACAATTTACCAACTGAACAAGACTGACAAACACTTTCCTTGTCCTCGCACACATAAAGTATGGTCACAGAAGTGGGAGAAGCGGGGAGAGAGAGGCAGGCAGAGAAGCATTAAAACACCTGATGTCAGATAAGTCAGCATTGAGTCAGTGATGCCAAATAAGTGGCACCAAAACGACTATGCCAGAATGTCTAATATCATCATCATCATCATCATCATCA
>NW_026390585.1:0-429 GCF_001194135.2 Octopus bimaculoides | reverse complement strand
TATCTATCTATCTATATATATATATATATATATATACATACATATATATAAATATTCGAATGTATTTATATTTGTATAAGTATTTAAATATATCTATAACTTTATCCATTTCTTATTTTACTTATACACCCTAATTACTTAAATTTTCATAAACATATTTACCCCTATATTAATATGGTACTTCAATACATGGTTAATTACTATATATTATTTATCTTTATACTTTTTAATGATTACCCAAAGTATATTATATATTTACTTACTTTTTAAATATACACCCTTTCCCCCCTTTATAAGGTCTATACCAAATTTATCCATAAAACAATACTTAGCTGAAATGTTCCGAACACTTAAAACATAAAAATGTAATGGTATGTCTTTTTTTCTACCTCCGACGAGATTCTACTTTATAATGATTTAATTATTTCA
>NW_026390584.1:0-349 GCF_001194135.2 Octopus bimaculoides | reverse complement strand
GGGGGGATGGTGGACCAGCTGGTAAAATCAAAGAGAGAGAGAGAGGGGTTCAAGCAGTAAATACATCATGAGGAGAATATTCTTTGGGATTTTCGGTAACAAAATTGAATGAAACAGCAAATGCCTAAATTGTGAAAAATATTTTGGGGATTCTGGGAAACAGTTATTGTTCTTATCATTTTACAATTAGTTGACATAACATTTTAGCTACAAACATAACAAAAGGATTATATAAAGATACACATAAACTAATACAAGAGGCAAGTTATTTTTCTCTCTACATGTGGATATAAATGGTACATCATCATCATCATCATCATCGTTTAATGACCGCTTTCCATGCTAGCAT
>NW_026390583.1:0-224 GCF_001194135.2 Octopus bimaculoides | reverse complement strand
GTGTGTATTATGTATTATGTCTGTGTATATATGTATGTATTATATATAAATGCATATATGTATATGTAGGTATTATGTGTGTGTATATGAATGTATTTTGTTTAAATGTATATATGTGTGTATGGTTATTATATATGTATATATCATGTATAAGTGTATATATGTGTGCATGTTTATGTATATGTAGACGTAAGTATGTATGTATGTTTGTATGTATGAAAGAA
>NW_026390582.1:0-307 GCF_001194135.2 Octopus bimaculoides | reverse complement strand
ATGTATGTGCATATGCACATACAGTTGTACGTACGTACCACGTATGCATACATGCGTATAATATTTACACCAGTATCTCAAAGAGTAGATAATAGACTTTTGTAATGCATTCAATTTTTACCTTTATGTTTTACATTACTAGTAAAACGGTTTTATAGTCAGCATTGGTAAGTATTTGGTGGAGAACATTAAAAGTAGCCATTTGATTCCTCGGATGGCACCACTGCCCGTTGGAACAGAATAGTATGTACACCTCATAATATTTTCAGTTCCATTATTCCATTTTATATATATATATATGTGTGTG
>NW_026390581.1:0-221 GCF_001194135.2 Octopus bimaculoides | reverse complement strand
CTATCTATCTATCTATCTATCTATCTATCGATCGATCTATCTATATACTTCACGTATATATATCTATGAAGATGTAATGTTCGTATATGAGAATAGTATGTATAACGACGTCCTTATCTGTAGTGTTTGTTAGATTTCAATTGGTGATTCGTACACGCACACATACTCAGCGTCGTGTGTATAAGCATGAGTATGTATAAGTATGAATGTATATATATATA
>NW_026390580.1:0-420 GCF_001194135.2 Octopus bimaculoides | reverse complement strand
AATATTATTGGCCATAATTTAAAGAACTCGTCATTTCGAGAATCTTTTGATTCTTTGCTACGACGCTTCTACTTTTATTCTTATTTTTATTTTTAGTTTTAGTTTTAGTTTTTTTCTTCATTCGTACATCTTGTGTATTTTCTGTATCATACTACTACGACCGTATGGAGAAAGAAGAGGAAAAACAACTAAAAACACAAACAGCACGATACTAAATTATCTGACTATAACGGTTTATCAATTCTCTAACTTCTTGAATGTGTTTGATCTGTAATAGTCGATTGGCTATTATCATAGAAGGAAGCAAAAAAGCCTTCGTAATATTCCCCAACACATTTATCTTGCTTAAAATAATGCTTGGAATCAACATGATTTTCGTTTCTGTGAACTGATATACAGAATACATACATACATACATAC
>NW_026390579.1:0-256 GCF_001194135.2 Octopus bimaculoides | reverse complement strand
TCGGCTTGCAGTATATGGATGTCCTGAATCCATACTTGGTGCATGTTATTGATACATCCAGGAATACTAGCTGATTGTCTTTTTCTATGGATGGCTTTATTGAGTTCACATGATCATCTTCCTCGAGCACTTGGACATCTTCCTCGTGGAGCCAGAGTATAACGGTGTCATCAACATATTGCAGCCATAGAGTTGGTTTTAGTGGCGTTGATCTTAAAGCCAAATTCTCAAAGTATTCCATGTATATATTGGCTAT
>NW_026390578.1:0-267 GCF_001194135.2 Octopus bimaculoides | reverse complement strand
CATGTGTACGCATATTTATGTATGTATGTATTTATGAATTCTGTATGTATCATGTACGTATGTATTATGTATACATGATGTATGTGTTATGTATGTATGCAGGTACATGTCAGTGTGTCTTGTGTTGTTTGCGTGTGTTTATATGTGTTTATGTATGTATTATGTATGTACGTATTGTGTATGTATTATATACGTGTGTATGTATATACATATGTACTATGTGTGTACGTATTGTGTATGTATTATATACGTGTGTATGTATATACA
>NW_026390576.1:0-430 GCF_001194135.2 Octopus bimaculoides | reverse complement strand
TACCTTTGACATTATATCTACTAATGAATTTTTAAAAAAGACTTAGCAGTATTCCCTTCGTCATATACACAGTCATCACATTGTTAAAATGTCTTATTGATGGGTTTGGTTTCTTTCCCTGCTGAGAAGATTGCATTGTTTTACACCATTTCATTCTTTCTGGAACAATACCAATGTTGTCTTCAAGGCATATGTAGGAAGTAAAAAGAATTTGACTAACACCTGCGTTTAACTCCATTTATTTATTTATCTTTCTTATACAAAACATTTCACCTTAACCTGGAGTTTCTACCTTTATAAACAGGTTGTTACATTCTTGTTACTTGCGTGCATCTTTGCTACCCTGGTAACTGTTTATTTATTTTTTCTGTGTTATTTGCAAACACTGAAAAAACACACATACATACATACATATATATATATATATATA
>NW_026390574.1:0-339 GCF_001194135.2 Octopus bimaculoides | reverse complement strand
GGTTATACTGCTAGTATATATATATATAATCACAATAGGATTCTTTTTCAGTTTCTGTCTATCAAATCCACTCAGAAGGCTGAGGTTATAGAAGAACTTGCCCAAGGTGAAACTCACAATGGGACTGAACACAGAACCATGTGGCTGGGAAGCAAGCTTCTTACCACACAGCCACACCTGCACCCATGTGTATGTATACATCCTCATAAGATCTCATGCAAGTACATTTATGATTTATATGTGATTATATATTTTTATATTATATCATATATATATATATATATAATAATATTATTTGGGATAAAAATCCAATATATATATATATATATATATATATGA
>NW_026390573.1:0-968 GCF_001194135.2 Octopus bimaculoides | reverse complement strand
ACTTAATTTATCGACCCCGAAAGGATGAAAGGCAAAGTCGACCTCGGACAACGGAATTTGAACTCAGATAGTAAATGCGGACGAAATGCTGCTAAGCATTTCGTCCGGCGTGCTAACGTTTCTTATTCTACTCTAGGCACAAGGCCCAAGATTTTGGGGGAGAGGACCACTCGATTAGATCGACCCCAGTACGCAACTGGTACTCAGTTTATCTATCCCAGGAGGATGAAAGGCAAAGTCGACCTCGGAGACGGAATTTGAACTCAGATCGTAAAGGCGGACGAAATACC
The DNA here is from genome assembly GCF_001194135.2 of Octopus bimaculoides. Taxonomy (NCBI): domain Eukaryota; kingdom Metazoa; phylum Mollusca; class Cephalopoda; order Octopoda; family Octopodidae; genus Octopus; species Octopus bimaculoides. The sequence goes on along the minus strand of NW_026390573.1, from coordinate 678 downwards.
GCTAAGCATTTCGTCCGGCGTGCTAACGTTTCTGCCAGCTCGCTGCCTTCATCCGGCCATGTAATATTGGCCCCTTTCATGTTGTTTATCATGTCACTCCATCTTCTGACATTTACACAAGGCCACAGGTTTGGGCTGAAGGAATATTCGATTACATGTATCCCCAAAACTCGATTTTAGCAATGAATTAGCAGAATCGGTAGAATGTCGGACAAAATATCTTGTGGCATTTGACTTGCTTTTTCATTCATTTTTTTCTTTTTAATTGTTTCATGACTGCGGCCATGCTGGAGCACCGCCTTTGCAAGTGGCTGAGCACTCCGTCGGTTACGACGACGAGGATCGCAGTTGATACGATCAACGGAACCGCTTGCTCGTGAAATTAACGTGCAAGTGGCTGAGCACTCCACAGACACGTGTACCCCTAACGTAGTTCTCAAGGAGATTCAGCGTGACACAGAGTGTGACAAGGCCGGCCCTTTTGAAATACACGTACTACTCATTTTTACCAGCTGAGTGGACTGGAGCAACGGGGAAATAAAGTGTCTTGCTCAAGGACACAACGCGTCACTGGGAATTGAACTCACGACCTTATGATCTTGAACCGAATGCCCTAACCACTAAGCCACGTACCTTTACATTTATTTATTACTTGTTTTTTTTTTTCTGCAAAGAACC
>NW_026390572.1:0-542 GCF_001194135.2 Octopus bimaculoides | reverse complement strand
GTAGAATGTTGCAATGTTGAAGGAGGACATTTTGAGCATCTAAGAGATTAAACATTGTCTGCTTAAGATGTGCATAAACAATATGATTGTGAGATAGAAATTTGAATGTAATAAAACGTTTTAAAAGAAATTTAAAGAGCCTACGTGATAACTGTAAACCTACTTTTGGGCCACTCTGTATATGCTATTTACCTATTGCTTCAGGTAGAAACAAAAGCAGCATTGGTTATTCAGATGTAGTTTTCTACTAATAATATTATTTAGCGTTTCACGCAAATTTTCAAATATTAGAAAATCATTATGAGTTCGCAAGAATGGAGAGAAGAGTAGATGTCAACTTGGGATTTGCGGTTGCTTTCGGACAATTCATGAGGCACCCATTTTCCAAGTTTAGGAACCTTTCCAAGTTCTTGAAGATGACGATGAACAGTTGTATGGTTGCAACTAAGCTTTATTGTCAATTCTTCAACTGATAATGCAGGATTTTTTCAGGTATTGCCTCAAGGAGCTTATCATCAAACTCAACTGGACGTCCTGTTCGA
>NW_026390571.1:0-480 GCF_001194135.2 Octopus bimaculoides | reverse complement strand
ATATGTATGTATATATATATATATATATTTCTAGTTTTGGATACCTGGCGTTCTTGTTATCTTTCATTTATTTGTTCGTTAACGTCTGGGCTACGAAAGGTCATTGTATATTTTTGTTGGTCGTAATCATTCATATCAGTATGTAATTCCTGACGAGGAATCTAATTTTTATTTCGTTTTTGTCTTTGGAATGAATTAGACTCCGAAACAATTTGTAGAATTTATATTGTTTCTGTACCAACCTTGATTTGAATTGAATTAAAGTTCGCCTACACTTACAATTTTTCCTTTCCTTATATTTCATTTACTGTTTTGCAGTATATATATGTATTTTTTACTTGGATGTTTGACATCCCTTTGAAGGATTTCGTTACCCACCTCTTTTATATACTCTTTACACTTTTACTTGTTTCAGTCATTTGACTGCGGGCATGCTGGAGTACCGCCTTTAGTCGAGCAAATCGACCCAGGACTTATTCT
>NW_026390570.1:0-221 GCF_001194135.2 Octopus bimaculoides | reverse complement strand
TATATATATATACTCTTTTACTTGTTTCAGTCATTTGACTGCCGCCATGCCGGAGCATTCCCTTTAGTTGAGCAAATCGACACCAGGACTTATTCTTTGGAAGCCTAGTACTTATTCTATCGGTCTCTTTTGCCGAACCGCTAAGTTACGGGGACGTAAATACACCAGGCATGGTTGTCAAGCGATGTTGGGGGGACAAACACAGACACACAAACATATAC
>NW_026390569.1:0-354 GCF_001194135.2 Octopus bimaculoides | reverse complement strand
ATATATGTTATAAATATATATATATAATGTACGTCCATACCTGCGTATGTATGTACGTATGTATGTATGTTCATTCAAATGTGAAATAGAAGCAGCGCTAGTGTAGTGAACACTATCGCCCACGTATACTTCACGTAGTTTATGCTTCGTGTATTTGCTGTGATATGACGTATTGGAGAGCATTCTCGCAAAGCGCTTGATCATTACTTGCAGGTGTTTTAACAACCTGTGCTTTGACAGAGTATTCTCTACCACTCCAAATCGCAGCCTTCCAGCAAACACACGAAGCGTACTGGTTAAGTATATGTAGGCAATAAGGTTTAGATATATATATACATACATATATATATATAT
>NW_026390568.1:0-247 GCF_001194135.2 Octopus bimaculoides | reverse complement strand
TATATATATATATATATATATATATATATATAAAGGCGCATGCCTCACAATCGTGAGGTTGTGAGTTTCGATTCCCAGGCTGGGCTGTGTGTTGTGCTGTGTTCTTGAGCCAGACACTTTATTTCACGATGTTTCTGTTCATTCAGCTGTAGAAATGAGTTCCCGCTTTACTGGTGTCAAGCTGTATCGGCCTTTCCCTTGGTGGTGGTAGTGGTGGTGGTGCTGGTGGTGCTGGTGCTGGTGGGGT
>NW_026390567.1:0-216 GCF_001194135.2 Octopus bimaculoides | reverse complement strand
CTGTTGAACCATACACATTATTACCACCTCAGTACAATTACAATTACACAACTAGTTAATTTCTTTCTTACGGTGTGAAGGATGGTATTTAGAAGATCTAAATATGTTTGACGGGTAGAAAGTTTGTGAATCCTGTTTAGCAGCCATTCAGAGTAAAATCAGCTCTAGCATACCCTTTGTATCTCCTGAAACTTGTGCATGTTACAGTGGATATGC
>NW_026390566.1:0-222 GCF_001194135.2 Octopus bimaculoides | reverse complement strand
GTTTGTTTCGATCATTGAAATACGGCCATGCAGGAGCATCGCCTTCAAAGGTTAAAGTCGAACAAATATCAACCCCAATACTGCTAACTTTTTTAAAGTTTGGTACTTGTTTTATCGATACTTTTGCCGAACCGTTAAGTTACGGAGACATAAACAAACCAACACCAGTTGTCAAGCAGTAGAGTGGGGGACAAACACAAGCAGACACACACACACACACAT
>NW_026390565.1:0-460 GCF_001194135.2 Octopus bimaculoides | reverse complement strand
TTTTGTATGTGGAAGATGCTCAGGAGCAATAAACACTGAAAATGTGCAGAAAACAGCCTTTGCCACACTCCTGTTACATTATATTCTACTATAGACATGTGGCCTTGTTTATTATACTTTGTCTCGACCTGTTACCATTTTTTTTTAAACACACCCGTTAGCCTTTCATTCTTATTTTTATGTTATAGTTTACTGCACATATAGACATGCATACATATTGATATGTCTGTCTTTTTTTCCCTTTCATTTCTCTTACTATTATTATTACCCCTTTTAAAACTTGCTTGCAAATATCCGATTTTTTTCCCAATTACCCCATTTGTACTCTCCCTTATTGTATCTTATTTTAATTTACTTTATTTTATTAAACCTTTTTCTTTGTCATTACAAAAATTCCTCACACTGAGGAAAATGACAATGCATAAATTTAATTATAATTACTATGATTATAATTTTTTTC
>NW_026390564.1:0-699 GCF_001194135.2 Octopus bimaculoides | reverse complement strand
TGTGTGTGTGTGTGTGTGTGTGTGTGTGAACAAAACTTTAATTTAAGGAAAACAAAAATATGGTTAAGAGAAATCAACCTATTTTTTATAGAATTTAGTGCATATTTTTACCTACATCTAGCAAAAGGCGTTTCAATAAAGCCTCCGTCAGTCTCGATTACGGCCTAGATACGGCTTCTGAAACGATTAAGTGTGTTAACCAGGTGATCTGTATTCATATTGGACATAACGTCTCCAATAGCAGACATCAATGAGATCTTGGTATAATGGTCCCACACGTCGTAGTCTAAAATATTTGAATCAGGAGACCTAGGAGGCCAATTGTTAGAGAAAACATGATAATGAAAATTTTGGGCCGCGCACTCTTGGAACTAGCAGCCTGTATGAGGAGTAGCAGAGTCATGCTGAAACGTACAGTCTCCCCATAAGAACTGTCTCGATCCATGGCTTGACAACTATCTCCAGTCTCTCGGTATCGGTGGCTGCATTCATTTCAAGACATTACGGGGAAAAGTGAGGGGGCATGACATGACTCACATCGTCCACGACCGGCGTTGCTCAGAGCAAACTTGATTCTTCTGTCTGATCGTCGAAAATATTTATTTTCTTTTGGCTACAGAAGACACATTGGCGGACACCATTTGTTTTCTAACGAAACACTTTCAAACTTGGGATGCTGGTAGAATGTGTCATATAAAA
>NW_026390563.1:0-200 GCF_001194135.2 Octopus bimaculoides | reverse complement strand
AAAGTTTCAAGATGACGTGTCATTTGATGCTCGTTCAGTTTGTGTGGTACTCATTTGTCCAGCTTCTTTGCTTTGCTGATTTGTTTCAGATGGTCCAATACAGTTAGAATCGAAACATCAAACCTTACTGCTAACTCATGTGTAGCTTGAGATGTATCTGCTTCCACTACAGTTTCCAGCTCATTATCCACCTTGGTCTC
>NW_026390562.1:0-434 GCF_001194135.2 Octopus bimaculoides | reverse complement strand
TCCTTTGCAATCCCACCAGATAGAGAGAAGAACCTTTTTCCCATTAAGTTTCCTTTTCGGCTGTAGTTGAGCTTTTTCCCTTTTACCAAGTCACTGTTTACGACGTTTAATATTTCGATAGAAGATCGATTTTTCGTCACCAGTCACAAGTCTATCCAAAAAGGGTAAAATGAGTCCGTGAGAATGGAGAGAAGAGCAGATGTCAACTCAGGATTTGCAGTTGCTTTTGGACAATTCATGAGGCACCCATTTTCCAAGTTTAGGAACCTTTCCAAGTTGTTGAAGATGACGATGAACAGTTGTATGGTTTGAACTAAGCTTTATTGCCAATTCTTCAACGGATAATGCAGGATTGCAGAAGCAATGCGTCAAGGAGCTTATCACCAAACTCAACTGGACGTCCTGTTCGATCTTCATCTTCAAGGCTGAAATCT
>NW_026390561.1:0-325 GCF_001194135.2 Octopus bimaculoides | reverse complement strand
ATATATATGTATATATATATGTATGTATGTGTATGCATATATGTATATATACACACACACACTTATATATATATGTATGTAGACACACACACACTCATACCAAGATACTCATGTTTATCATTACACTGAGTGAAGCATATTTCGCCATACGTACATACATGCATGCATACCTTCATACATACGCACATACATACTTACATGCATACATATGTTCATATATGCATACCAGCATATACGGATGTATGTATATGTTTCCACACATACACAGACACGTAGACACACATACACACGACATACTCTCACAAACGCATATATTTTCTCACAT
>NW_026390560.1:0-268 GCF_001194135.2 Octopus bimaculoides | reverse complement strand
TGTTCCGTTGATCGGATCAACTGGAACTCTCGTCGTCGTAAGCGACGGAGAGCCAACAACATATCTGTATGAATAATGTAAGTACCAGTTAGACACTGGGAATCGATGCAATCGACGAACTTCTTCCCCTAAAATTTCTGGCCTTGTTCTTATTTTTGAGAGGGTTTAGGCATAATATACATATGCACACGTATATATTATAATATATGTATAGGTGTAGGAGTGGCTGTGTGGTAAGTAACTTGCTTATCAACCACATGGTTCCGGG
>NW_026390559.1:0-1080 GCF_001194135.2 Octopus bimaculoides | reverse complement strand
TACTGTCAAAAACCTTCTTGTACTCTATCCAAGCGGTGCTAAGGTTTCTGCATTTGTATTTGCAATTTTCAATGACCATTTTATCAATCATCCATATCATCCATTACATCCATATGAACTCATTTTACACCCCTTTTGTTCCACTGGGAATAACTTCCTATTGTCCAAGAATTCATATGCTCTATTCGCTATTATAGATGTTTATATATGGTGGTGAGGCATGTTATGGGTCGGTATTTTTGAGGGTTAGTAGTTTCTTCTGTTTTTGGTTAGAGATATGTAATCCCTTCTGTAAGTCACTTTGGGGCTTTCACAGGACTGGACATGACTTCATTGAGTGCTACTGCTAAGTTGTGGCGAGTGCTCATTAAAAAGTTTAGCCAAAAAATTGGAATATTATCTATATCTAGAGATTTCTGTTTCTTTGACATAGCTAGCGCCACTTTCCCTTCTTCAGTTGTTATATCCTGCCATTCTTGATATTTGAGGTGGGCATTGGGCCCTTCTATGTCCCTGACCCTATGTGTATTCTGATTAAACTTATTATTATTATTATTATTATTATTGTTATTATTGAGTGAGAGAGCAGTGCATGCCATCAAAGTGACACTGGGGTAAAATATACGAAGCCCAGTATACTCATCATGACTACCCGCCTGATAAGGGTACATCAGGCACATGCATCTAACCAGATGAGTGCGACATGGTGATCTCATATCAATATTAACAGCGCATGACCTTGCAGGTGGGGCCCAGTTAGAGTTTTCTTCAGGTTGAGTAGCCCATCTCGCTCAAAAGGTCCCTGAATAAGGGTTGTTTAAGGATGTTGAACAAAACACCCATGTTTCCTCTCAACACATGACTATGATGCTCCCTCACTATACTTATGCTCATGATCAGAGATGCAATATCGTCAGCCACCAAGGTGCTCTACTGGTTAAGGTCAAACAACTGGCAAGCAAATTTGTAGTATTGAGTAGAATATTTCATTCTACAGCCCATCTTTTATAACCAAGAATATTTCATTCTTCTGCAGCCCATCTTTTATACCAAGACAAAACAATGTAAATGATAACACTT
>NW_026390558.1:0-339 GCF_001194135.2 Octopus bimaculoides | reverse complement strand
ATTTCTGTGTATGTGTGTGTGTAAATATAAGTATATATGCATGTGCTTATGTATATAAATGTATGTGTATGTATGGTCTCTGAGAGAAATTGAGAAGTTGGGATCAGATCGAATTCGATCCCCACCTGGGATGCTGATTATGGTTGTTGTTATTGTTGTGGTTATTGTTGTGGCACTGACAGTATTTACGCTTATACATTTTATGTGTGTAACGTTGATATGTTATACTTCAATTTTCATATTTTATACACTCATATACTGGCATAAATACACACACAGATATAATATATATATGTGTCGGTGTGTGTGTGTGTGTGTGTGTGTGTGTGTGTGTGTGTG
>NW_026390557.1:0-373 GCF_001194135.2 Octopus bimaculoides | reverse complement strand
GAATGTGCGTGTGTATGTGTATATAGGTGTGCGTGTGTATAAGTGTGTGTACCACACATACAATGTTCTAAGTATATGTGTGCATGTGTGCGTATATTTTTGCGCCGTGATATAATATATTCGCGCGTGTCTGTGTGCATGTGTGTGTGTGTATGTATGTATGTGTGTTTCTGTATGGTGAATGTCATTCTACATTGACCTACACCTCCATAGCAATTACAGCTTATATTTAACAAATAATTTACATTAAACAACCACTGAATATCGTCTGTGTGCGAATATATATATATAATGTGTGTGTATGTATGTATGTATGTGATAAACAAACGCCCATTCAACAACTCAGCCTTTACGATATATCTTTATGTCTATC
>NW_026390556.1:0-447 GCF_001194135.2 Octopus bimaculoides | reverse complement strand
ATATAAGTAGTATAAGATATGGATTCAGAAAATTATGTGGCTATCACAGATGGGCTATCAGTCACTATAACAATTAATTACAAAGTAGAGTAATGCACATTGTCCATTTAACTGAAAATCCAGAAAATCCTAGTGTTAAAATTAATTTGTGTGACGTCTATAAAGGCATAAAGTTAGGAGGTATGAGAGGTGACTGTAGATTTATTTAAGCATGAAACATCCATAGGGTTACACCCGCTTTACAGCCTTCTTCATGCAGTATTAATTTCAATATACAACAAATTGTGCGAACATGTTTACATCAATATGCTTGCTCAAAATTATACAAAACGATTTTATAATCACAAATTAATGCAAATAAAGAACACCGGAACCTCATGGTTACATCAACATTCTCGATTTTCTATCTATCTATCTATCTATCTATCTATCTATCTATCTATCTAT
>NW_026390555.1:0-258 GCF_001194135.2 Octopus bimaculoides | reverse complement strand
CTCTCTCTCTCTCTCTCTCTTTCTCCGGGGCATACTAGCACAGATATACTTGCCACACATGTTAAACTAATCATTACAATTAACGTTGCTGCTACGATTGTTAATAACCATCGGAGAATTATGGATTGGCAGAATTGTTAGACGCCAGAAAAGCACCTTTCTCTGTTAGTTCCGGCTCTTTATTCTGAGTTCAAATCCCGCCGAGATCAATTTTCAGATCTTTTTTAAAACGGGGGCCACATTTTTCATTAACGAAAC
>NW_026390554.1:1941-2848 GCF_001194135.2 Octopus bimaculoides | reverse complement strand
CAATCATATTCATCACCTCAAAAACAAAAATACCCAATACACCTTAAAATTGTCCATTTTAGATTCTGGAACTCCATACCAGGGCCAGCGCTCCAATTGCAAGCTTTGCCTAACGGAGGCGTTCCATATTTTAAAATACAATTCTCCCACTCTACTTAATCGATATAACGAAGCGTTTAGCAACTGCAATCACCGCTCTTTTCACACATTTAGGTTCTATCACAAGCAAAATTGCACAAACGATCATGCAACATAATCACACAACCCCCCACAGGCAACCTATTCAACCTGGCAAAAACATCCATCTTTCACCATCTTTTGAATAGGATTTTCCTTTCGATCATCTCACCATACATATACCACCAAATCTATTTCTTCTACTCTCAAATTCACAAGAATACCACCAATGCATACAGACTACGTCACTCCTTTCAATCCCTTTCCACCGTCTATAAATAGGCTTGGCTGCATCCTAAAATATGATACTACTAACTACCTTTCCCACCCATCCCTTCCCTTTATCTCTGTCCTTGGTCTATCACTCATAGCCCCACCACCTAACCTCATCCCCCTATTCCTCCTTCACTCTATATGATCATCCCCTCTACCCTGTAAGATTTACTGACCATAAATATACCGCTACCATCCTCCACCTCTATCTCTCCTCTATCCCCCTTCACATTCTGTCTTCATGACTTGACCTAATTACCGCTCACTTTTCACTTGACTTGGCCATTCTTCAAGTAAACAAGCAAAAATCCATCGCAATATGGAATATATGTACCTCTGCTATCTATGCTATATCAACTTTCGCTCCAACATAAATTTCCGGATTATCCCCACAAGGATTACTTTACACGGATTTCTACATGGATATTTACTACTGGAATGAAACTACACTTCAAGT
>NW_026390554.1:439-1721 GCF_001194135.2 Octopus bimaculoides | reverse complement strand
TTTTATTTTTATATATTTACATATACACACGCTAATACACGACTTTTAATACCCAATCCTGTTCATACAACGACTGGGGCCAACTAGTCGGTATACAGTACTTACTCGGTATTACCTGTATCCTCTTGGGTTTGGTTAAATCCAATACCCTCCTCAACCTTATATATATATATATATATATATATATACTTTTTCGTTTTTCTTCTCATTTTCATTTTGTCTTGTTTTGTTTTGTTTGTTTTCTTTCTTGAGTTATCTTCTCTCTCTCTCTCATACATCTCTATTCCTATCACATCCTCTTTCTCTTTCTCTATCTATCTATCTCGTACTCTGTACGCACTCGCTATTCCTGTACATTTGCTCTACTTTGTATTCTCCCTACCCCTCTATATTCTCTTTTCTTTCTTTCTAGTAGTATTTCTTTATACTTTAAGATAAACTCTCTATCAAATACCGTGCACAATGGATACCAGCAGACGAAGCTTTGTACAGCGCCAAGTTGAGGCTAACAAGAAGAGGAAGATGTGCCGAAACTGCCAATTGGAGGAAATTCGCCTTCTTGTACAAGCATGGAGCCTGGCCAAAGGATCACCAGCAAATGATCTAATAGCCAAAAGCCTGGATAGGTATAATTTCCACAGTTCAATGGCTCAAATTGATCGAAAGAAACTGGAGCTCATTCGCTCCTACGAACTCATAAAACCACACCTTGACCTCCTAGAAGAGACACGGATTCTAAAAAGGACAGTGAAGACCCTGCACACTGTGCTCAGGCTCAGGAGGCCCAAACAGATCACCGAAAGAGGGCAAATGCCACCAGTGCTGTAGCCACTGTTGAGGGCTGCAATGGCCATGGTGAATGCAGCCAACGCAGCACCACACCAAACGACAGAGACAGGAGAACAGACAAGACGATGGTGAACACAAACACAAACAGGCTTCAAGCCCAAGCACGTCATACAAAGAAAAGGAAACAGATTGTCTGTAAATTCTACCTAAATGGTACCTGCTGGCACAGGGAAAAGGGACGAAACTGCAAATTTGCCCATCCCAAACACCACCAGCTAAACAAGGTAGATAACCACTCAAAACAAAATAAACGGGAGCGCAGAAAAGGGAGACCAGAAAGCTTAAACCTACATACCCATAATCCACCAAATACCAACAGGACTCACAAAGAGAGAAGTCCATATATTCCTTCTGCTCCCAACAAAAGGCTGTATGCAGAGGCTGTACGAACTGCAGCAGCTGAACAGCAAGCTTTTTTAAGCATGGCCCAGAA
>NW_026390554.1:0-429 GCF_001194135.2 Octopus bimaculoides | reverse complement strand
TGCAGAGGGTACAGAGTCAACACCACACGAACCATTGTCCAAGACCACCACAGATGATGGATCAGGGATGGCCACCGCTAACACCAGGAACCCCTGCACAGATATCACACCCATATTCCAACTGAATATCCGGGGCCTATTATGAACAGGCAGCAAAGACAAGTTTCTATACCTGAAAGACCTAGTTACATACAATCAAGCAATATGCATGGTGCTTACCGAAATGCATCTAACATCTAATATAGCAGATGTGAAGATAAACATACCAGAGTATGCCGTACTCCGAACACGCAGAAGGGATAGAAGTCATGGGGGAGTTGCAATGTACATCCGAGAAAATGTCACACCCCTACTACTCCTATCACACTCAAACTCTGTCTGTGATATTTTAATAGTACACATAAAACAAATTGATGTAGTTGTATGCTC
>NW_026390553.1:0-468 GCF_001194135.2 Octopus bimaculoides | reverse complement strand
CCCGGAACCATGTGGGTGGTAAGCAAGCTACTTACCACACAGCCACTCTTAGCTAATAATTCTTCCTGGGTCGATAAAATAAGTATAAATACCAGCCGATGTAATCGACTAGCGTCTCCCCGCCCAAAAGTTGACTTAAACGTCTTGGTGTTGGTTGTAGTGATAATGACAGCTGTTGTAATAATAGTAGTGGTTGTAGTAGTAGATGCAATACTAGAAGTGCTAGCTCTTCTGGTGGGTGTGCGTGTGTGGTGGGGGCTGCCTTTGTGGTCATTTAGAGTTATGGCGGTATAGTTGCAGTGGTGGCTCTTGTGTTAATGTAGTGTTAACAGTGTTATGGCTGGTTGCTTCAGCGATTGTTTTAGCGGGAGTAGGCAGTGCCTCTTGTTCTGATAATATTCTTACAATGGTCAAAGCAGCGAGCTGGCAGAAACGTTAGCACGTCAGGCGAAATGCTTAGCGGTATTT
>NW_026390552.1:0-648 GCF_001194135.2 Octopus bimaculoides | reverse complement strand
GGAGGAGATATGATATTGCTGTGGGCTCGAACTATGCAAGAAGTTAAAAACTGTTTTAGCCTAAGACACTACATGGACCCTAAGTAAGGCATGTGTTAATTTCAAATGAAATTGGTTGTGTAGTTCTCGAGTTTTATGGATTCACACAGACACATATTCTCATCTTTATATATCTGATATTTATGCACATATTCGAAAATTCTAGTGTTATGGACCCTGTAAAAAGGATTTTGCTCATGAAGAATGGAGCTCTTGGAGCTGAAAAATGTAGGAGTTAAGGCCCCTATTGGGGGTGGGAGTGTTAATGTCAACCTGAGAAGTTGAATTGTTGGGAATGTTTTTAACTTGGGTGTAATAGGTATTGTTTGAATTTCTTTGAAATAGGAAATATATGTATGTTCACTGGGTTTGTAAAAGAGAGTAAAGCTACAGGAAACCAAAAGACAAATGATCACGATAATCAGTCGGCTACCCGAGCGTAGTCGTTACTACTCCCCAATGTAGGATTCCTCACCATACAGGTGGCAGGCACAGCTGTAAGATGCATTATGGATCTATAGCAACTGGAAGGGCACGACCCAATTGAAATAAGAACGTTTGACGTTTGGAGTAAAGGGAAATGAAAGTGTTGCCTCTGGAGTTTGCAAA
>NW_026390549.1:0-235 GCF_001194135.2 Octopus bimaculoides | reverse complement strand
CCGATAGTTGTTGTTGACAAACAACGGCACTAATTTTATTCAAGGGGAAAAGATCCCATTACACCGCTAGAACGTGTTGTTTACATTCCAGAACAGTAATTGTTTTCACCTCAATAGACGTCAGTGATTGGTTGAGATTACCGAAATACAACTTTTAACATGAAATAACTTCGAATATAAAAATGTTCTGTATGTCATATATATTTGTAAGTCCTGGTGTTTTTGTTATGTATTT
>NW_026390548.1:0-281 GCF_001194135.2 Octopus bimaculoides | reverse complement strand
ATATATATATATGTATATATATATATGTATGTATGCGTGTGTGTACTTTGTATGTATGTATGCATTCTGCATATTCATGTGTTTGTGTGTTTCTGTTTGTGTCCGTATGTGCGCGCGTGTGTGTGTGTTTGTATGTGTGTGTGGCTATGTACGTGCGTCTATTATGCATGGACGTGTGTCTCCATTTGTGTCTCTCTATATACACAGACATACGTTCGTACAGAAATATATATTTTATCTGTCTGTATATATATATATATATATATATATATATATATATA
>NW_026390547.1:0-579 GCF_001194135.2 Octopus bimaculoides | reverse complement strand
ATATATGTGTGTGTATAGAGATGTTTTCAGTAACTGAACGCTACGCATCCCGACTTTTGATAACAGTAAGTGTTGATAAATATATATACATATATAAATAATAAGGGTGAAAAATTGAATACTAATTTGATTAATATCAATTTTAAACCAGTGGCCTAACATATTGAAAAAATCTGAAGATTCAGAAAAATTATATTACATACATATAAGAGGGATGACCACTAAGTGGACATCCAATATGGTAGATGTAGACCCCAGTGGTCAGACCATATATATATATATATATGTATGTATGTATGTATGTATGTCCGCCACTATATTCCTCCACGTTACAAATTTAATTTGTGGCCGTGGGAAGAGCCATTTTAACGATGCGTCCTGCCCTAACTCTTCGAAACGCCAGTGTTGAATGGTGGCAGCTGATGAAGGAAATGTTCTCTATGTGGCCTGTGTGTTTCCTGTACTTGTTTATCATTTTGTCTACGTTTTGCTTGCAATGTCCTGTACCCAGATATGCATCTATATATACAGGTATATGTATGTACATACATGTACGTATATATGCATATATTCATTTAT
>NW_026390546.1:0-300 GCF_001194135.2 Octopus bimaculoides | reverse complement strand
ATGCACACACATTAAATTTCTAATCTATATTATGTTGTTCATCAAATATTTATCATTTAATTAATAAAACTCCTAATGAATGTGATCATGTGACTGACCAGACAACCAGATGCTACACATCGTTGGTCACGATGTACTTTGCATCATTATAGCCTTTGAAAGGCACCACCCCTGTGGGTAGGCAAGAAGGCCAACATTACCCATTGATTGAAAGGGGGACTGTAGCAATGTGAAACAAAGTGTTTTGCTCAAGAACAAAATGCACCACCTGGTCTGGGAATTGAACCCACATTAGAGTGA
>NW_026390545.1:0-221 GCF_001194135.2 Octopus bimaculoides | reverse complement strand
TAATATATTAATATATGACTAATTACCAGATCTTATAATAATATTTATACACATAAATAGATAGATGGATTCATATATATATGCACATAAATAGATAGATGGATGTATACATACATGCGTATACAGTGTACACATAGATGCATACATATATACACGCACGCATACACACATCTATGTACGAGGGTGAGTCAAAAAGTAATGCCATTTTGTTTAGGACAGGT
>NW_026390544.1:0-261 GCF_001194135.2 Octopus bimaculoides | reverse complement strand
CACACACATATACAGACAGAGGGAGAGAGAGATGTGTACGAATGTAAGAAGAGCCTATACAAATTAGATGAGTGTTGAATAAAGCCATCATATTTCTATACTACATATACACAATCATAAAAATAGACACATGCACACACACACATATGTATGATTACGATTATACCTGCAGGAACATTTGGGGAATGTATCATAATATTCATATCCTTATGCGGGTGTACGAACAATAGGTTGTGTGCCGATATATGTGTCTGCATGGAA
>NW_026390543.1:0-316 GCF_001194135.2 Octopus bimaculoides | reverse complement strand
ATGTATAACGCATGTCTCTCAAATTCTCATTAAACTTTATATACGTGTATAAGGCTGTTGGTATGTCATCCGTATATATGACAACATATATATTAACAATCCAATGTCAAACGGTAAACTCATAAATTGTGTTTTGAAGAATGGAGTCATCGAGTCAGTTTTTTCGGTTCTTTGAGAACTACGGCTATAGAAAGCCTTTGTGCAAATCCTAGTTACATCGCTAAATGTTCCTTCTGATAGATTGAGATCTTTTGCAATTGACATCATGGACTTTCTGGGGTTGTAATCAATGGTCTGTTGAACTTGCAAGATAAAT
>NW_026390542.1:0-212 GCF_001194135.2 Octopus bimaculoides | reverse complement strand
TATTCAGTATAAATTTCTTTTGATTTCCTTCGATATTATCAGAGTAATGGAAATTTTACTGAAATGTTTTAGGGGTGTACATACTTCTGTGAGATATTATGTGTATGTATTTATATATATGGGAGGTGCAGCAGTGTCAAAGGCGGATTAACTGCAAGGTTGGTCTTTGTATGTGGCAGATGTTCGGGTGCAATAAACACTGTAAACAAACA
>NW_026390541.1:0-319 GCF_001194135.2 Octopus bimaculoides | reverse complement strand
TATATATATATATATATATATTTACATACATACACGCCCCTTAGTGATATCCCACGAAGATATAGTCATTATCATCTTTGTTATTTGCGATTTTGTTTCGGTTCAGGCGTTTTACACTAGCTGGCCTCTTTGATTCAGTTCAATTACAGAATGAATTTCACATTACTCTCGCTTACACCATTAGATATAATCTTTTGCCCATAAATATGCACACACCTATCTATACCTTCATGTGTGTGCGTTTCTGCGTAGCTGTTATACACGCAGACCTATGTGTAACTACGTCTCCGTGTCATTATATCGCTATATATCTCTCTCT
>NW_026390540.1:0-352 GCF_001194135.2 Octopus bimaculoides | reverse complement strand
CATGCTCCATACTTCTGAACCTTTCCCATTGAGTGAAGATGCTTCTCTAAAGCAGTGTGGGAACATTCCATTTTCTCTGCTAGTTTCCTTGTCGTTTGACAAGAATTTTCATGCAAAAGTTGGTTTAATCGTTCTTCATTGAACTCAACTGGACGGCCAGAACAAGGTGCGTCTTTGAGGTCAAAAATTTCCATTTTTGAACTCGGCATACCAATCACGAGCGGTTCTTTTAGCTATGGCCCCCTCTCCATACACAGCACAAATGTCGCAAGCAGCTTTTGCAGCCTTAGAACCTTGAATAAAAGTAAAAAGAAGGAGGTGTCAAAAATACTCATTTTTCTTAACTTGACAT
>NW_026390539.1:0-248 GCF_001194135.2 Octopus bimaculoides | reverse complement strand
AGTAGTAGTAGTAGTAGTAGTAGTAATAGTAGTAGTAGTAGTAGTAGTTACTGTCATTGTTCTTGTTGGTGTTGTTATGTGCTGACACAATGAATATTCCACATTCCAGGTTTGTTTATGCCAATAATTCCAGATTGTGCAACAAAGAGCATATATACACACTTTCACACATATGGACATTCAAAGTACACGCAGCTACTCTCTCTCGCTCTCTCTCTCTCTCCTCACACACACACACACACACACAC
>NW_026390538.1:0-228 GCF_001194135.2 Octopus bimaculoides | reverse complement strand
TCAGTGAATCAGGATGTCGGCCACTAAGCCCCGGTGGAGCATGTAACGATGACAACAGAAATAAGAAATAATACAGACCATACGTTGCGTAGTCAAACTAACTTTTTTTTCAAAACTAAGCAAAACAACATTCCGTAACAATAATTCATGCTTTTGGAATAACACATGTAACATTTAACAATAGTTTCCAAACAATTACAAAGTTTACAATCAAGAGTCATTAAAAGT
>NW_026390536.1:0-339 GCF_001194135.2 Octopus bimaculoides | reverse complement strand
TATGTATGTATGTATGCATGCATGTATGTATGTATGCTTGTATGTATGTACGTACACATGTATGTATATATGTATATATATGTGGTTGTATAGCTGTGTATATATGAATATATAATATATAGATATGTATAGGTGTGTATATGTGAAAATATTTAGACATATATAATAAATACATCTATATACATATATATTACGTGATATATATCTTGTGTGTGTGTATATATATGTGTGTGTATTTATATATATACGCATGTATGTGAATATATGTACATGCACACACACACATACACACACATGTATATCTCTGTGTTTCTGTATATATATATATATATATATATA
>NW_026390535.1:649-1172 GCF_001194135.2 Octopus bimaculoides | reverse complement strand
TCCGGACGAAAGGTGCTGCGGAGATGTTGGTGAAACGCCGCCTAGGAGTTTTGGGAGAGCTGATCGCCGAGTTTGGACTGAAGCTGACCGTGGTCATACGTACGTATGAATGTATGTAAATCCATACATACGTAGGGAAGTACTTATATCCATACATACTTACATAGGCCCGTACGTACATCCATCCATACGTATAGAGGTACGTACGTAAATACATACATACGTACGTAGGTACGTACGTACATATATACGTACATTCGTAGGCACGTACGTACATCCATACATACGTACATAGGTACGTACGTACGTACATCCATACATATATACCTAGATACGTACACCCATACATACGTACATCCATACATACGTACGTAGGTAAGTACGTAGGTACATACGTAAATCCATCCATACATACGTAGATACATACGTAGCTACATACGTACGTACGTACGTACATCCATATATACATACGTAGCTACGTACGTGAATCCATACATGCATACGTGGGCACGTACATACATCC
>NW_026390535.1:501-639 GCF_001194135.2 Octopus bimaculoides | reverse complement strand
GCTACGTACGTGAATCCATACATGCATACGTGGGCACGTACATACATCCATCCATACATACGTAGGTACTTATATACATCCATACATGCGTATGTACATCCATACATGCGTACGTAGGCACGTACATACATACATACG
>NW_026390535.1:272-491 GCF_001194135.2 Octopus bimaculoides | reverse complement strand
ACGTGGGCACGTACGTACATCCATACATAGTTACGTAGGCACGTACGTACATCTATACATACGTGCGTATGTACGTACGTACATCCGTACATACGTACTTAGGCACGTACGTGCCTCCCTACATATTTACGTAGACACATACGCACATCCATACATACATACGGAGGTGCGTACGTACATACATACGTACGTACATACATACGTACGTACATACATACG
>NW_026390535.1:0-262 GCF_001194135.2 Octopus bimaculoides | reverse complement strand
TACATACATACGTACGTACATACATACGTACGTACATACATACGTACGTAAGCACGTACGTACATCCATACATACTTACATAGGCACGTACGTACATCTATACATACGTACGGAGGTACGTACATCCATACATTCGTACGTAGGTACGTACGTAAATCCATACGTACGTACGTAGGTACGTACGAACATCCATACATACGTACGAAGATACGTACGTACATCCATACATACGATCGTAAGTACGTCCGTACATCCATACATA
>NW_026390534.1:0-526 GCF_001194135.2 Octopus bimaculoides | reverse complement strand
TCTTTACGTTCTGAGTTCAAATTCCGCCAGGGTCGACTTTGCCTTTCATCATTTCGAAGTCGGTAAATTAAGTACCAGTTACGCACTGGGGTTGCTGTAATCGACTAGTCCTCATCCCCCAAATTTTTCGCCTTGCGCCTTTAATAGGAAGGACAATTATTATTATTATTATTATTATTATTATCATACACTCAACAGATTAGACTGTTGCAAAAGAAAAGAATCCTAACGTCGGGCTACAAGTTACCTTAGTTGTCAAGAACCCCATCATCATTATTGTTTTTATTATTATTATTATTGTTATTATGATTATTATTATTATTATTATTATTATTATTATTATTATTATTATTATTATTATTATTATTATTATTGTTATTATTGTTATTCCTATGTTTGTAATGATTGATTATTTTCCAAGTGACACGAGCAATAAAAATGCAAATATTAATGTCGCTATGACAATGATACAAATTGGAGCAATAATAATAATAATAATAATAATAATAATAATAATAATAATAAT
>NW_026390533.1:16348-16783 GCF_001194135.2 Octopus bimaculoides | reverse complement strand
GCTCAAACAATATCAATTGCATATCCAGTAATACAACCAACAATACTGATGTAACTAATTTAGATACTTGTATCAATAATCAACATAGCAATATATGTATAGCTAATAAGCCCCTTAATTGCAATTGTAGAATTAAAGCCCACTGTCCGGTATCTGGCTGTTGTTTAACCCGTAATGTAGTCTATAAATGTACAGTAACTACTCCAACTAATAATTTCATTTATGTTGTTTGCACAATCAACCTTAAACAACGATTATATAATCATTTTTCTTCATTTAGACTTAAACATAAAGCCAATAGCACATCATTATCTAATAAAATTTGGGAATTGAAGGAAAATGGTATCGATTTTAATCTTAAATGGGAAATTGTCAGGAGAGCACAACCTTATAGAAATAGTAGATATGGCTGTGGATTGTGCTGTATGGAAATTT
>NW_026390533.1:11427-15771 GCF_001194135.2 Octopus bimaculoides | reverse complement strand
ATATATATATATATATATATATATATATATATATATATACATATAAAAATATATATATCTGAAAGTACAACCAGTTAGACAAGTTTAAAATTTATTGTTTTAGAGAGGTGATTGAGTATATCTAGGTCGTCCCTTATATAGCTTTTGACATGATTGAAGAATGGTTTTAAGACGGTATCTAAAAAGTTACTGATGCAGTGGGTTTCGCATGTGGGACCTGCTATTATAGGTCTTAATTTAAGGTCATTAGGAGTAGGTACCTTGATTATAATGTCTGAGGCTCTCCTGCATGCATTACTTATGATCTCATTTTTGTGTATCTTAGGAATACCGCCACCCAAGACACACTAGAATGAATATCTCCTTCCACCTGGCAAAAAGGAGTTGTACTATAGTTTCTAAGACAAACACCAGGGATACACGACTACATGAACTGAAGAATACACTCACCCACCATCACTAACTGATATAGGCTTTCAACATGCTCTACAACTCAACATCCACAAACTCAGACATCCCAAACTAAAGAAGGATTTACAACCAAAAGCTCTACCATACATCTCCACACACAACCCCCTCAACAATGAAGTCTTCAACACCATCCTCCAGAACATTCCTCTACTATAAAGGGACCACAGATTGTATTTAATCGTCCAAACACACACCATCATAAAGAGTAAAAGACAACCGAAGTCTATGAAAAGTCTCCTAACACAAGCCCAAGTACACTTGGCAACAACACTGAAGCTGTTAGTAAAAAATGTAGAAGACCTAATTAGGAAGACCTAATTGCGGGATCGAAGTTCTGTTTTAAACAAGGTCAACGTTTTACAGTGAAAAACAACTTCACATGTGCTTTGGAAAATCTAATATATATGTTAACTTGCTCAGGGTGTCGAGAGCAATACAAAAGCCAAACCAAAAACAATCTATGCCAAAAGATGACCCTACATAGATCCCAGATTAAAATTTAGGAATACAGAAAAATAGCATTCAGTGAAAACATCGACATTTTCGCCACTAACGAACAACCCAACTTCAGAATTTTCCCCTCTATAAATTCAGTGACGATGCAACCTATAATCAGCTCATTAGCAAAGAGTCATATTTTATTGCAAAATATAAACCCCTTTTGAATGCTTCCACCACAAATGACACAACTACAAGGGCTTTAGAATAATACCCACACAAATATTAAAAGCAGTCACTACCCATGAATTCATTCAGAACAATTCCAATCACTACTACTATAACCACAACAGGTCACTTTCAGATCACTTGACCAGTTAAGAAGACTCTACTAACAGCCTATTACTGTTATACCACTCCCGTCTTTTTCTTATTCTCTCTCTCCTTTTTCCTACTCTCTTCTTCTTCCTTGGCTACAGCTGCTTAAACAATCAAAACCAAGAACCCACATCCCTCATATTAAATATTTCTTCAGACCTGCTACCACCTATCAACCGAGACTTCAGAAGAGTAACAGTAAGAGAGAGAGAGAGAGAGAGAGAGAGAGAGAGAGAGAGAGAGAGAGAGAGAGAGAGAGAGAGAGAGAGAGAGAGAGAGAAAGAGAGAGATAGAAAGAGAGAGAGAGAGAGAAAAAAAGAGAGACAGACAGAAAAAAGGAAAATGTCCCAAGTATTTGAAAACTATGGAAATATTTTTAAAAAACATTTCATTTAATTTTTCCACAGTTTAATTGTTTCCCATGCTTTACTCTAAACAGGTACTAAAATGTACTTCATGATAAAATTATTTTAGCATTTTCTACCTTTTCCTATTTTCCTTATACATATCAACTCGTGTGTTACATTTCAACCTTCTGCAGGTATACATATACATATATATACAAAGCCCCTGATCCATCAGGAATCACTGCTGAGATGCTTAAAATATCTGGCGGTGTTGGCTATGCCCTAGTCACTCGTATAGTCAATCAGGTGATACATGAAGGAATCATACACAATGACTTGTGTAGCAGCACCATAGTCAACTGCTACAGAGGTAATGGTGATGCATTAGATATGAATAATTACAGAGGTATCAAGTTGTTGGATCAGGTAATGAAAGTCACAGGCCAACTAATTTAGGAGAGAGTTAGTTTAGATGAGATACAGTTTGATTTTGTGTCAGGCAGAAGCACCACTGATGCTATATTTCTGGTAAGGCAACTGCAGGAGAAATATCTAACCGAAGATAAACCTTTGTACCTGGCTTTCGTTGCTATGGAGAAAGCCTTTGACAGGGTCTCCCTATTACTTATCTGGTGGTCATTGCGGAAACTAAAGATAGATGAGTGGTTAGTAAGAGCTGTACAAATCATGTACAGGGATGCTGTCAGTAAGGTGAGGGTTGGTAATGAGTATAGCGAAGAATTCTGGGTAGGGGCATAGGTCCACCAAAGATCAGTCCTCAGCCAAGAACCCACATCCCTCATATTAAATATTTCTTCAGACCTGCTACTACCTACCTACCGAGACTTCACAAAAGTAAAAAAGAGAGAGAGACAGGCAGACAGAAAAAAGTAAGAAAGCAGACAAATCACAAATCCCCTTCAGGTAGATGGCCCTACTCGTTCTGTAGAAAAGGCATAGGTAGAAACTCCATAAGATGTACCCGGTGTAAGCTATGGACAGTTAAGAGGTGCAGCAATATCAAAGGAAGGCTAACTGGGAAGAGAGTTTTTGTGTGTGGAAAATGGTCGGGACAATAAACACTGAAAATGTGCAGAAAACAGATTTCGTCACATGCCAGGAGAAAGAAGTAGAAGTAGTTGTTAGCTTACGCTACCTAGGTGACCAAGTCAGCAGCAGGGGTAGGTGCTCTGAGAGTGTAGCTGCTAAATTAAGAATAGCTTGGGAAAAGTTCAGAGAGCTCCTACCTCTGCTGATGACAAAGGGCCTCTCGCTCAGAGTAAAAGGTAGACTGTGTGATGCGTGTGTGTGAACAGCTATGTTAAATGGCAGTGAAACATGGGCCATGACTGTCACACCCTAGCAGTAGAGGGAACCTGTGGAAGAGGTAGACCCAGGAAGACCTGGGATGAAGTGGTGAAGCATGACCTTCGAATGTTAGGCCTCACGGTGGCGTTGACAAATGACCATGACCTTTGGAGATATGTTGTGCTTGAGAAGGTCTGGTAAGCCAAGTGAGACAGCAACTTTGGCCTATGCCAGTGCAGCATAACCGGCCCATTTAAGAGTTCCCTTCAATCATTGGGCAATAAACTGCGCTTGTGAAGACCTGTGGAGTCAAGTCAAGTCAATGTCATGACTGATGACAGTACCGCCTGATTGGCACCCGTGCCAGTGGAACACAAAAAGCACCATTCAAGCGTGGTCGATGCGAGTGCCCCCTGACTGGTCCCGTGCCAGTGGCATGTAAAAAGGACCATTTGAGCATGGTTGTTGCCTATGCTGCCTGATTGGCCCCCATGCTGGTGGCACATAAAAAGCACCATTCGAGCATGGTCATTGCCAGTGCCGACTGACTGGCTCCTGCGCCGGTGGCATGTAAAAAGTACCATTCATAAGTGGTTCATGCCAGTACTGCCTGACTGGCCTTTGTCCTGGTGGCACGTAAAGAGCACCCACAACACTCTTGGAGTGGTTGGAGTTAGGAAGGGCATCCAGCTTTAGAAACTTTGCCAGATCAGATTGGAGCCTGGTGTAGCCTTCTGGCTTGCTAGTCCTCAGTTAAACCGTCCAACCAATGCCAGCATGGAAAGCGGATGTTAAACAACAATGATAACGAGAATATATATACATACACACACAGACACAGACACACACACACACACACACACACACACACACACACACACACACACACACAGATATATAATCAGAAATGGGAAATCAAAACTATATTGAACAATTATGAATTCAATTCAATTTAAATATTTTATACAAACAAATGACACATCTAATAAATTACAGCTGTTTCAGTTTCATTAATAAAACGAAGTTTTTCAAGAATAATCGAATCCATTTAAATATGCAATGATGTTTCATCTGATTAACATGCCTTCTTAACTATTTCACAAAAAATATCAAATGAAAATATTTATAAGTTCTAAATCTTTACATAGAAGCTATATGAAAAAGCTTAATCATAAATAAGTAAATAATCTAACTGAAATTTTGAAAATTCAGAGCTTTAAATCTATAACTATTCCATTCTATAACCAGTTTATTTGCACAATGCAGACGTTTATATATACACATATTTATACACACACACCTATCATTTAAGTATACACAGATGCATATACACATACACAAGTTTAGTTATTCATCTATCTATATCTATCTATCTATCTATCTATCTATCTATCTATCTAAA
>NW_026390533.1:9818-11275 GCF_001194135.2 Octopus bimaculoides | reverse complement strand
TATATACACATATACATATATATATATATATCATCATCCTCGTTTAACGTCTGCTTTCCATGCTACCATGGGTTGGACGATTTGACTGAGGACTGGTGAACAAGATGGCTGCACCAGGCTCCAATCTGATCTGGCAGAGTTTCTACAGTCGGATGTCCTTCCTAACGCCAACCACTCCGGCAGTGTAGTGGGTGCTTTTACGTGCCACCGGGACGAGGGCCAGTCAAATGGTACTAGCAAAGGCCATGCTCAAATGGTGTTTTTTACATGACACCTGCACAGGAGTCAGTCCAGCGACACTGGCAAAGACCTCGCTCGAGTGTTTTTTTCACGTGCCAGTAAGGCAACGCTGGTAACGATCACGCTTAAATGGTACTTTTTACGTGCTACTGGCACGGAAGCCAGACAGCTGCTCTGACAATGATCACGCTCGGACGGTGCTCTTAGTGGTCCACTGGCACGGGGGGCAGTCATCGAATTTCATTTGAATTCGATTTCACTTGCCTCAACAGGTCTTCGCAAGCAGAGTTTAGTGTCCAATGAAGGAAAGGTATGCATAAGTGGGCTGGTTACACCCCTGCCATAGGCCATGGGTAATGGTCTTACTTGGATTGACGGGTCTTCTCACACACAGCATATTTCCAAAGGTCTCGGTCACTAGTCATTGCCTCGGTGAGGCCTAATGTTCGAAGGTCGTGCTTCACCACCTCATCCCAGGTCTTCCTGGGTCCACAGGTTCTCTCAGCCGCTAGAGTGCGGCACTTTTTCACACAGCTATCCTCATCCATTTTCACCACATGACCATAACAGCGCAGTCGTCTCTTTTGCACACCACATCTGATGCATCTTAGGTTAAACTTTTCTCTCACAGTACTTACACTCTGTCGAGTATGCACACTGACATTACACATCCAGTGGAGCATACTGGCTTCATTCATTGCGAGTTTACACATGTCCTCAGCAGTCACGACCCATGTTTCACTGCCATGTAGCATGGCTGTTCATATACATGCGTCATACAGTCTGCCTTTTACTCTGAGCGAGAGGCCCTTTGTCACCAGCAGAGGTAGGAACTCACTGAACTTTGCCCAGGATATTCTTATTCTAGCAGCTACACTTTCAGCGCACCCTCCCCCGTTACTGATTTGGTCACCTAGGTAATGGAAGCTATCAACTACTTCTACTTTTTTCTCCCTGGAATGTGGTGGAAGTTGTTCTCTACACATTTTCAGTGTTTATTGCTCCTCAGCATCTACCACATACAAAAACTATCTACCCAGTTAGCCCTCCTTTGATATTGCTGCACCTCTTATGTGTCCATAGCTTACACTGGGAACATCTTATAGAGTTTCTACCTACGCCTTTTCTACAGATTGAGCAGGGCCATCTACCTGAAGGGATTTGTGGTTTGTCTGCTTTCCTACTTATTAGGACTTTGGTTTTAGTTAGGTTGACTC
>NW_026390533.1:6294-7596 GCF_001194135.2 Octopus bimaculoides | reverse complement strand
GCAGCCTCGTTTAGTGCAAGTGAACCATCATCCATGCGGACACATTTCTCTCCTACGACATCATGATTCTCTCTCACACACTGTCTTGCAACACGAAATACCACAAGTCTTTGGTCCTCACGGCGCAGAACATTGGTAAATTCTTTCTTATCTGCTTCCCCTCTGGCTAAATAAACCTGTCTCCTAGCTTCTCTTCTGACAGTCTGATACAATTCCCTGCTACCACTGTTCTTCCAGTTCTTCCAAGCCTGTTTCTTTTGTCTAATAGCCCTGTCAAAAACATGGTTCCACCACCACGTTATTTTGGGTCTAGACATACATATATCTATTTTTTTACAATTTACATACGTATATAATTCATACACAGATGTATCTATTTATGTTAGAACATTATTTTATACATATTAATTCGAAACTAAATATTTTAAATTTGAGTATTAGAATGCAGGGGAGGTAACTATTTTATGTTTATATATACAAAACGAAAAAAAATCAATTCGATACGGTCAACAAATTAAATAAGATAAATACGCTATATCTACATATATACCCCATTATTTCTTTACTCACATACATATATTTATCGATACTTATAAAACAAAACGAAAAACGAAACCAGCTCTATATGGACATAGAAAAATAAATTGTATACATACATCAAAACCAAAATAATACCAATATAAAACAATTTATTGTTTTAGTTTCCATCCAGTCCTCACGCTGACATACACACACACATACACCCATGTATATATATCGTGCTGCTACTGTTTACATCTCACTCAGAGATTTATTATTGCTTATTTCTCCTTTTTCGAGATCAGCGAAGGTTTATCACTGGAAAAAGCATATAGTATTTTGCGTTTGGAATCCGTTCTCATCCCTAGCTGGTGATAGTCATATGCTGATGACGAGTTATTACTCAGAAACCCAGGTCTGTGTGTATCACGTAAGACTAGAGATGGGAATAATGATATCCCTTCGCAAATACTGATCGGACACCGTCTTCCTGGGGCTATAAACAACAGTAGCATCGTTCCATATGGGTCAGTCACATTTAGGTGGCAAATATACTTCAGGATGTTGTGTTGCGACTGTTTACAGAGATGAGAATGATGATTTCCTTTCGCAAATACTGATCGGACACAGTCAGAGTGTCGTTAGCCAGCTGGAGGAGATGTCTTCCCAGGGCTATAAACAACAGTAGCATTGTCCCTATGGGTCAGCCACATTTAGGTGACAAATATACTTGACGATGCTGCTACTGTTTACATCTCGCTCAGAGATTTATTATTGCATATA
>NW_026390533.1:3565-4723 GCF_001194135.2 Octopus bimaculoides | reverse complement strand
AAATATACAACAATAGCATCTACTCACCATATGTCAGATGGGCAAGACTGTAGTGGTGCTGAATAGATGAATCAGAACACGTGTCTCCTCAAGATGTTGTGTAAAATGACCTGTTGCTTTAGAATAGTTTGTATTTGATGTAAAATGTAATGGTGTAAAATATAATGGTGAGAGAGAGGATGTATGTATTTAGTTTTATCGACTGTTTTAAGTTTTGTTATTTTATGTAAATTGTAATGGTGTGTAAGAGATAGTTACTTCATGTAATTATTTTTATCCATTTGTTTCATTGATCGTCGTTATGATTACATTTGTTGTTGTATAAAATGATATGTTGCTTGGTTTTCAAATAGTATCTTGCGATAATGTTGCTGATGTAGTAAACTGTAATAGTGAGAGAGGAGATGGAAAGGGGAGATGTATCATTTACGTCGGATGTAGAAGATGAGGCTGCTGTACTGACGAAGTGAGTGAAATAGAACTGAGCGGAGTGCAGGTGTTGGTGAAGTGTGAAGTAATTGCAGAGAACCGCATAAAAATGTGAATCTCGTCATAAAAGCATTGTTGATTCTTTGAGAGTCATACGGAATTGAAATACTAACCTGTCCATCATCCTCTGATGCCTGCCCAAAGGGTGTTGTTGAGAAACAACAGGCGATTTTTGAGCAGGGTCTGATTTGTAATGAAGTTTTGTAACGCCGCGAGAATCAGCGTTTTTACAGCTGATATTTGGGAGTGTCAAGTGCACTGCAATGAATATGAACCTACACCTACTTAGAAATTACTGACGAAAAGTAAGAAATTTTAAAAATTGTTTAAATTAATAAAACTAGGAATCGAAGTAATCCTATAAAACTGTAGTGGAGTCACCAAAATGTGGTATGTTTTTGTTTAGTGTCGGTGCGATAGTCATGTGTTTGCCTGTGAAATGACAAAGCGATAACTGGTTTAACTATAACATTTTTTTATTTGCTGGTGTTAATAAATAATATTTGCCACTACATTCAATTTTGGCAACTTGCTTCGAGTTGCTAGAAAAATGATGGAACCAGGATACATCTGGAGTAGATGTACCCGAAGACTACATATGTTCGTGTGTGTGTGTGTTCGTTCTTTCATCTTGAATAGCAGGCAACAGATCTCTTTCTCATAGTAGCA
>NW_026390533.1:0-2574 GCF_001194135.2 Octopus bimaculoides | reverse complement strand
TGTTAATTGACATTGCGAAGCATGGCCTCACTGGGAACTGGGACCTCCGAAATGTGAAAGGTAGTTGTTGTTATATTGGTGAAGGACGGTGTTAGGAATGAGAAGTGAAGTTAGAATTCGGGCCAATGATAATGAGGTCATTGGTAACCATAGGTACATAAGTGACAGGTATTTGCATGTATCTGTGTATTTGTATGTAAGTGTATAGGTAGCATTTCATGTGCCAAATAAAGGGTGAAAGTTGTTATAGAAAGAGGAAATGACATTGTGTTACAGGGGAAAATAGTTATACATGTATTTTTATAGATTTTATTCGTAATTGGGAGTTATTTTGAGAGAGAAACTGAGTGTATGACTTAAGGGATGGTATTTACAAAATGAAATCCAAATATTTCATCAAGTAAAGTTGGACATAGTTTGTATTGAACGAAATGTTTGACTGTCAATGTGAAAGTGACTTGTACAGAGAAATTGTGTTGGAAAGTACGCATGTGTATGTATATGTGTGTATTTACGTAGGATTTGTATTGTGTCTGTTTCTTTTACTGTCAGTGTTTCTCATTCCTTTCTTTTTGTATTTGTTGTTGGATCGTTCGTAAAGGTTCATAAGAGAAAGTAGGAGTTGAAAGGTTACGGCCAATAATAGATAAATAGACAGGTGTTTGTATGTATGTGATTAAATGTGTTTTAAAAAAGAATTTGAAAAAACTCGCAGTTTGACTGTTTTCCTAGTGTTTCTGCTTCCTTTCTTGTTGAATATTTTGTTGGATCGTTCGTAAAGGTTCATAATAGAAAGTAGCAGTTGAAACGAAATTCAAGAAACTCACAGTTTCTATGGACAATAAATGTGGACACCGTTTGTATTGAATAAATGTTTGACTGCGAATGTTGAAGTTACATGGTATTAAGTAAATGTGTTTTAAAAAAGATTTTGAAGAAACTCAGTTTGTATTGAATAAATATTTTAGTGTCAAAGTGAAAGTAACCTGTATTTACGTAGGATTGGCAATGTGTTTGTTTATTTTACTCTCAGTGTTTCTTCTTCCTTTCTGTGTTAATATTTTGTTAGATCGTTTGTAAAGGTTCACAAGAGAAAGTAGGAGTGGAAAAGATTGGTAATGGTAGTAGAAATAGGAAATGAGATTGTCGTGAAATGCGTTGGGAAAGTTATCGTTTGTGTGGACATGAATTTTGGGTGTTGTTTGTGAATGCATGTCTGGTCTGCCGTATAGACTGGATAAGGAAAGGGTTAATGAAAGAGCAATTGGATGAATTGATTAGGTTTGTTTATTTGTGCTGGTGGTGTCGAAGCTGCCGTTGATGCTGCATGTGAGTGTAGGAATGGTTATAGGTAAGTTAGTCGGTGTGCAGGTCCACATGAAGGAAAAAGGAAAAAAGTATCGTTAAATTTGTATGTGTGCAGTGGTGTGCATTTCAGTAAGAAGTGGAAGAAGTGGGAAAAGCTTGCTCGGCGCCCGCATTACGGAAAATTATGGAATTAATTTGAAAGAAGTGAAAAGGTAAAAATCAGGAGTATGGACACTGAATTGAAAAGGAACGGTATTATTGTATCAGAATTGGAAAGTCCGCGATGGAAAACATATGAATGCGGTGGAAAAGAAAGAAAGAAAAGTATTGAGAGTTGATATGCATGTGTACTTGGAGACATGAACAGATTTTGTTTGTATTTGTAAGCCGTGGTGGTAGCAGAGAACAGTTATTTACGAAAAGCCATTACATGGTAGCAACGCGTGTTAGAAATAGCAGTGAAATGTGTAATATTGATGCAATTTAGAAACGAAAAAGGTTATGTACCGAATTCAGCAGAATGAATTAATGTGCTTTAGTTGGTCAGTATTGCTTTGATATAGCAATGTTGTGAAGAGAAGATAATAGAAATTGTAAGAGGAAAGGAGACAGTGATTATGAATTTCGTTCCCAATGTTATTTGCCTGGAAATGAATTCTGTCGTATATATAAGAAAGCAGCCAGCTAGAAGGATGAAGATATCAGTGGTGCTATAGTGGTGTGGGGTCGTTTTAAGTCTCCGTATGCTAGGAAGGTTAGAGGTTAGAGGTGAAGTGGATGACAATATATTTCACTTGACAAGGTAGTATCTGGTTAATATCTGTTACCATGTTCCATTGTCCCGTCGTGGGAAGTAAGTTTTATTTCACTGTGGTGGTAAGGAAATGAGAATGAGATATTTTTGAGATAGCGGTTAAGTGGTGCTATAGTCGTGTGGGAGAAGTGTGGGTACGGTAGGAAGGTTACAGTTGAAGTGGATGACAATATATTTCACTTGATAAGGTAGCATATGGTTAACGTCTGTTACCATCTTACATTGTATCGTCGTGACAAGTAATTTTTATTTGCCTGTCGTGGTACTTAATTGAGAATGAGATGTAAGGAGAGAATGTTTTTGAGATTCCAGTTCGAATGTAAGGCAGGTCTGAAAGGGTTCCCAACAGTTATTCATACAGTGGTAGAGTGTTTATGAGGAGTGTGAAGTCCCATTTACTATTTTTATTTTACTATTTTACTTGTTTCAGTCTTTTGACTGTGGCCATGCTG
>NW_026390532.1:0-223 GCF_001194135.2 Octopus bimaculoides | reverse complement strand
TTATTATTATTATTATTATTATTATTATTATTATTAGACGTAGGATTGGATGTGTGGTAAGTAGCTTGCTTACGAACCACATGATTCTGGGTTCAGTCCCTCTGCGTGGCACCTTGGGCAAGCGTTTTCTACTATAGCCTCCGGCCGACCAAACCCTTGTGAGTAGATTTCGTAGACGGAACCTGAAAGAAGCCCGTCGTATATATATATATGTGTGTGTGTG
>NW_026390530.1:0-554 GCF_001194135.2 Octopus bimaculoides | reverse complement strand
ATATATATATATATATATATATATATATACGTATTTGCCTGCATATCGATATAAGCATAAGAAAATATGAAAGATACAACATGGAGTGAGTCATACTTTAATGTGCGTATGCGTATTTAGTTAAAATAGTTTAGCCATCTTCAGGAATTACTCTTTATAGATCTTGTGATTACAATTTTGTGTCAAACAATTTTCTCATTTACTTCCCATAATCTCTTTTCCATATGTACGTAATTTCATCGTGCAAGACAGGAACTGTGTCATTGTATTCGTTTCAGTCGTTAGACTGCGACCATGCTGGGGCACTGCCATGAAGAACTTTTGATCAAAGGAATCGGCCCCTGTAATTATTTGCTTAAAACCTAGTATTCATCCAAATGCTGGCATGAATTACTTCTCTTTTTGTTAACACTTTTCTTTATGTCTCTTTGCCGAACCGCTAATTTACAGGGACCTAAACACATGAACAGGTTGTCAAGCGCTGATGAGAGAGAAACACAGATGCAAAGAGACATGCGCACTCACGCACGCACACACACACACACACACACACA
>NW_026390529.1:0-262 GCF_001194135.2 Octopus bimaculoides | reverse complement strand
ATATATACATACATATATACACATGCACACACACACATACATGGATATACATGTATATGTATTTATGTGTGAATATGTATTTATGTGTGTATATGTATATATGTGTGTATATGTATTTATGTGTGTATATATATATGTATATGTGTGTATTATGTATATGTATGTGTGTGTGCACGTGTGCATATATAAGTGTGTGTATATGCATATATATCTACATATATATACATATGTATATATATATATATATATATATATATATATA
>NW_026390528.1:0-504 GCF_001194135.2 Octopus bimaculoides | reverse complement strand
GTGTGTGTGTGTGTGTGTGTATTTATATGTATACATTTGTATGTGTATGTTTGGAAGGGCATTCAGCTGTAGAAACTCTGCCAAGATCAGATTGGAGTCTGGTGCAGCCATCTAGTTCACCAGTCATCAGTCAAATCGTCCAACCCATGCTAGCATGGAAAGCGGACGTTAAATGATGATGATGATGATGATGATGATATTTATATATGTGTTTGTATATGTGTATGTGTGTATACCTGATTTAGCAATTTAATGTTCCCTTTTCCAAGGCTGCATCAGTTGGATGGAATTTATTGAGGCAGATATTTTGTATGGCCAGATACCCTCCATGATGCCAACTTTCACCTGTTTCCAAGCAAGCTGAATTTTCCTCAAGGCTGGATGTGTTTACACATTGATTTGGAAGTGGAAGACAACTTTTATACAATGGTGTTACTTGTTAACAACCATTCATTCATGTGATATGAAACAAGAAGAGACACAGATGCATGCTTGCACCCACCC
>NW_026390527.1:0-316 GCF_001194135.2 Octopus bimaculoides | reverse complement strand
TGGTTCGTGTGGCGTTGACTCTGTACCCTCTGCATCCACGTTAACTGTTATACCATTTTCTGGGCCACGCTTAAAGAAGCTTGCTGCTCAGCTACTGCAGTTCGTACAGCCTCTGCATATAGCCTTTTTTGGGGAGCAGAAGGAATATACGGACTTCTCTCTTTGTGAGTCCTGTTGGTATTCGGTGGATTTTGTGTACGTAGATTTAAGCTTTCTGGTTTCCCTTTTCTGCGCTCCCGCTTATTTTGTTGTAATTGGTTATCTATCTTGTTTAGCTGGTGGTGTTTGGGATGGGTAAATTTGCAGTTTCGTCCCT
>NW_026390526.1:0-807 GCF_001194135.2 Octopus bimaculoides | reverse complement strand
TTGTTAATCCATCGAAAAAAAAAAAAAATCACCTTGCAGCATTTTCCGGCATTTTACGTTCTGAGTTCAAATCCCGCCGAGGTAAACTTTCCCTTTTTTTTCTTTTTGTCCTGTTTTCAAAATTGCTGGCCCTGTGCCTAAGCTGGAAACCAATGGAGGAGTACTTGTAGAATCGCTAAAGCATCGGACAAAATACCTCGCGGTATTTTTTATGGTTCTTCAAGTTCTGAGTTCAAATTCTGCTAAAGTCAACGCTCCCTTTTGGAGTCGATGAAATAAAGTGCTCGTCAAGTACTAGGGTTTATGCTGCGTGTATTTGTTTCCTTCTTTCTTTTTTCAGTTATTAGACAGCAGCCATGATGGGGCATCACCTTGTAAGATTTTTGTCGAACAAATCCACCTCAGAACTTATGTTTGTATTTTTTATTGGTTTCATTTTTAACCAGGTACTTATTTTATCGGACTCATTTGCCGAACCGCTAATTTACGGAGACGTAAAAAAACCGAAGCCGGTTGCCAAGCAGTGAGGGTGGGTGAATGACAAAAACAAAAACGCTTACACACACTCATACACACATACAACGGGCTTCCACACAAGTTTCCGTCAAGTAAATTCACTCACAAGGCATTGGTCGGCCTGAGGCTTTAGTAGAAGACACTTTCCCAAGATACCACGCGAAGGGATTGAACCCGAAACCACCACATTGTGGCAAAACGAGCTTCTTAAGCACTCAGTCATCCCCGTGAATATGTGCATGCTCACGTATAACTTTATTTGTTACTGATGGCTAAAATATTCTTGAGTTA
>NW_026390525.1:0-291 GCF_001194135.2 Octopus bimaculoides | reverse complement strand
CACCACCACCACCATCAACATTATCATTACTACCAGCACAGCCAACATTATTCTCATTATCCCCATTATTATCATGATCATCCTTCTTAATTCAGTTTATGGGTATACATGCTATATGAATTTATCATGTTCTTATTTACTCTTGTTTTTTTCTGTTCTTGGTGTTTTAAGTATTTCAAAGTTAACTCTCTATTTAATTCTATTTGTCTGTTGTCTTTTATTCTCTAATAATTTTTCACAACTTACATACATGCTATATGCATACATATTTATGTGTGCACATATATGTTG
>NW_026390524.1:0-314 GCF_001194135.2 Octopus bimaculoides | reverse complement strand
ATATATAAATAATTTCCTTTTTGGGAATCGGTTCCTGAATTAGATACAAAGCTATAAATAATAGCAATTAACCCTGACCCTTTTGGATAACAACCATCATGCCTACAGGATATGTGGCTTATGTCCTACAGGCAACATTCGACTTTTTCTATCTAAAAAGGATTTTCAATCCAGTATTTATCTGCTATTATTTTCTGCTTTGTCTGTACTTTGAGAAGCGATTCCAAAGGAGAATTATTTCATGTTCTCTTGAAAGTTTATAAATTCTTAAGACAAAATATATGCTTTTGTGTGTGTGTGTGTGTGTGTGTGTG
>NW_026390523.1:0-345 GCF_001194135.2 Octopus bimaculoides | reverse complement strand
TATATGCATGTGTGTGTAATGACGTATATGCTCACACGTACACATGTATGTATATGTGTAGATGCATGTATGTATGCATAAATGTGCGGATCTGTGTCAGTCTACATGCATGTGTTTCTGAACATAGTATGACAACCGGTGTAGGTTTGTATACGTCAGACTCCACAGAATAGACAGCTGGATTAAAATTCAGCACTCAATTCTATGACTTATATCAAACTTAGAAGCCGGTACTCCAGCATGACCGAAATACAATAACTACAGATTATAGTGTTAGATAGATAATTAGATAAATCGATAGATATCTTTATATACAAGCATTTATATATATATATATATATATAT
>NW_026390522.1:0-264 GCF_001194135.2 Octopus bimaculoides | reverse complement strand
GAAGCAAAAGGGTATAAAATAAATGTAAAAGTATAAAGTGAAGTATATATCTATAATATATATATATATATAAAAATATGAAAATAACGTAAAAATAGAAATAAAAAAATATAAAAATAAAAATAAAAATAAAAGTAAAAAACAACTTATAAGCAGTATAGAAAGTATACACACATATATATACCCACATACATACACATACACACAGTGTTACTTCGTGTTATAACTTCGTATTGCAGTGTCCTTGGATGGTTTCGAGTCAGT
>NW_026390521.1:0-757 GCF_001194135.2 Octopus bimaculoides | reverse complement strand
CCTTTTGAGCGGGATGGGCTACTCGACCTGAAGAAAATGCTAACTGGGCCTCACCAGCGAGGTCATGCGCTGTTTATTTTGATATAAGATCACCATGTCACGCACATATGGTTGTGATGTATGTGCCTGGTGTACCCTTATCAGACGGGTAGTCATGATGGGTATAATGAGCTTCGTATATTTGTACCCCAGTGTCAATTTGATGGCATGCACTGCTCTCTCACTCGATAATATTAATAATAATAATAATTAACAACTAAAGAATGAGACTTCGATATTTGATACATAGAGGATTATTTATATATGTTATAATTTAGAACAAACAGTACTCGGAGTTTCGAATGTCGGAGCGAAGAGCTACGATACATACTCGTCGGCTATTAATGGCAACAGACGCTATGAAAAACTGTTGAATAAAAGGGATGTTACTCTAAGAGGCAGAAAAAAAAAAAAAAAAAAATACAAGCAACCATATTCACACAATACATAGACATAAAGCACTTGTTTTCACAACGTCTACATACGTACACACCCACACAAACAGTTATACGTACATGCACATACATACACACACAAACATATATGTGTATGTGCGTACTCATACATACACACATATCCACACACACACGCACACATATATATGCATATGTGTACGCAACCTCATCTTCATATACACATAGGTGTTTACATGCATACGCGTAACATAATATATATATATTTAGACATTTATACGTATAAATATACGTGTATATATATA
>NW_026390520.1:0-215 GCF_001194135.2 Octopus bimaculoides | reverse complement strand
AGATAAGAGAGAGAGTCATAATTTGCAATGGGCGTTGGAAATGTGAACGCTACAGCAAAACTTTACGAGTCGAAGAGAAGGCATTTCATTTGGCTCAAGCATCTGGTTTTAATCACAGATGGATTATTTATGCTTGTAGAACAAAATATCCATTATAGTTCATGTACTTTTTACTCTCGTCAAATCCTTACCCACAAATGTGTATATATATATAT
>NW_026390519.1:0-402 GCF_001194135.2 Octopus bimaculoides | reverse complement strand
ATATATATATATATATATATACACACATATCTATATGTATATATATGTGCATAGACATACATATATGAGTTTATGTCTGTATGTATGTACGTATGTATGCTTGTACGTACGTATGCCTGTATGTATGTATGTATGTATGTATGTATGTATGTATGTATGTATGTGTGTATATACTTATGCATGTATGCATGAATGTATGTATGCCTAAGTCTGTGTGAACATACGTAATTTTCTATGCATATATGTATATACGTGTGTTTGTGTGTGCGTGTCTTTGTGTGTGTGAATACTCGTGTGCATATGTACGTGTAGACGTAGGTATATCTATGCCTGTGTGGTGATATGTGATATGTAATATGTGATAAATGTGACGTGATATGTGATATATATATATATATATAT
>NW_026390518.1:0-206 GCF_001194135.2 Octopus bimaculoides | reverse complement strand
AGTAGTAGTAGTTGTAGTAGTAGTAGAAATGTTAGTTGTTGTGGTGGCGGTGGTGGTAGTAGTGGTGGTAATATTGCTGTTGATATTACTGGTGATGGTTGGTGGTTTTGTTTATGTTGGTGTCATGATAACGGAGAAACATTAACTACACTCTACTCCCACCACAGCCACCACCATCATCGTCATCATCATCATCAACAGCAGCA
>NW_026390517.1:0-267 GCF_001194135.2 Octopus bimaculoides | reverse complement strand
ATATGTATGTGTGTTTACATATGTGTGCGTATGTGTATGTATATGTGTGTGTTTGTGTTTTTATATATGCGTGTATTTGTTTATAAATGCGTGTGTGTGCGTTTATATAGAGGTGCATATATGTTTGTGTGTGTGTGTTTATATATGTGTATTTGTTTATATGTGTTTGTGTGTTTAATATACTAGCAAGACCTGTGAATATGTCACAGAATTAATGGTAAACCTGTTGGGTTATTTCTGAAAACTTTATCCAAAAAACCTGAAAGC
>NW_026390516.1:0-380 GCF_001194135.2 Octopus bimaculoides | reverse complement strand
TATATATATATATATATGTGTGTGTGTGTGTGTGTGTCTGTGTATGTATGCATAAATGTATGTATGCATAAATGTATGTATGTACGCACACACACACAAACATACACACACATAAACACACACATATATGTGTCTGTGTATGCGTACCGTATTCAATAGACTTTTTACCCACTTTTAATCAGCTCAATGAAAGAGATTAATACTGCTACTATTATCATTGTTTTTGTTATCGTCATAATTAATACGCAGTTCATTATCTTGAATATAATTGCAATGATCACCGTCATCATCATCAATATCGTCATCCCCTTCCCCCCCTTCATACTCATTATCATCATCATAGTCGTTTTCATCATCATCAGAATCATGTAT
This sequence comes from Octopus bimaculoides, assembly GCF_001194135.2. NCBI lineage: Eukaryota > Metazoa > Mollusca > Cephalopoda > Octopoda > Octopodidae > Octopus > Octopus bimaculoides. Next base: position 8 of record NW_026390516.1, on the reverse strand, counting down.
CCAAGAAA
>NW_026390515.1:0-401 GCF_001194135.2 Octopus bimaculoides | reverse complement strand
ATATATAAAATTAACAGAATAAGATAAAAATCCAAGGCGGTGAAAGAATTCAGAACATTTATAAAGAGAAAGTCTTACAGTTGTTTCCGGGATATTTTATATATCCCTTTATCGGAGACGGTGCGAGAGTATGGTTAAGCAGTAGTGATTCTAGAGAAGATATGAAATAGAGAGTGAAGTGGAGGAATGAAAACAGACGTGAGATACGCATGGATATTGTATCTGCACTTCCATTATTTAAGCAGAATGGTATACATTTAAGTTTCCTGTGCCTTATTTGTAAGTTCCAATAGTATTTAAAATTGGTCATTCCAAGCATAGAGTTTGTATACGGTGTTATTGGATCGAGAGTTTTTTTGAAGTGACTTAAAAGTTAGGAATGTGTTTGTAAGGTCAAATCA
>NW_026390514.1:0-715 GCF_001194135.2 Octopus bimaculoides | reverse complement strand
ATAGATAGATAGATAGATAGATAGATAGATAGATAGATAGATACTTTCATCCACCCAAGCATACATACATGCATGATTGCGTACATACAGAAATGCATATAGAGGGATTCGAAGACAAGGAGAGAGAGAGGCAAACATAGAGCGGGAAACGATAGAATTATAAGAAAGAAAGAAAGAAAGAAAGAAAGAAAGAAAGAAAGAAAGAAAGGAAGAAAGAAATAAATAAAGAAAGAAAGAAAGAAAGAAAGAAAGAAAGAAAGAAAGAAAAGAAAGAACCAAAGACACGGAAAGGGAAGAAAGAAGTGAGAGAAATAAAGAGCGTAAAGAAAGAAAGGTTGCTAGATTTTGTCTCATAGCTGGAGACATTTACCTAATTAGTCCTCATTAAATCTAATAATAAAGAAACACACTAAGCTAATTAATGTATAATGTTATATGACGGTAGAAAATCTAAAGGATAGAAGAGGATGTTATGCGAGAATGAGACCGGAAGTAAAGTGAAGATAACAGCCATATTGTGTCATCAATTAATTATTGATGAACTAATTAAAATAATAAGCCAAAGGCTAATTAAAACATATCTTTAAGGAGGATCGAACAGCTATTCTAATCTGAAATTACTTCTCAGAATATTTCTCGTATTATTGTTGTTGTTAATATTCTTCGTGTTGTTGTTGTTTTTAACTTCTACCGCTTTCGTTGTTACTTCCGTTGT
>NW_026390513.1:124-299 GCF_001194135.2 Octopus bimaculoides | reverse complement strand
CAACAACAACACCAACATCAGATATAACATCGACCACAGCAGCAACAGTAACAACAGAAACAACAGTAGCAGCAGCAACAACAATAACACTGTAGCAGCAACAAAAGTAGTAGTAGTAGTAGTAATAGTAGCAGTAGTAGTAGTAGTTGTAGTAGTAGTAGTAGTAGTAGTAGTA
>NW_026390513.1:0-114 GCF_001194135.2 Octopus bimaculoides | reverse complement strand
TAGTAGTAGTAGTAGTAGTAGTAGTAGTAGTAGTAGTAGCCATTGTGTTCGTACTAGTGTTAGTACCAGCGGCAACACCATATTAGTGTGCGCAGTAGTGGCAACAGCAGCAAC
>NW_026390512.1:0-201 GCF_001194135.2 Octopus bimaculoides | reverse complement strand
ATATATATATATATATATATATGCTCACACACATATGTATATGTGTAAACATACATGTATGTGTGTATGTGTGTATGTGTGTATTGCCTTTGTATCTGTGTTTGTCATCCCATATACCGCTTGACAACCAGTGTTGGTGTGCTTACGTACTCGTGCGGAGGCGCAATGGCCCAGTGGTTAGGGTAGCGGACTCGCGGTCGT
>NW_026390511.1:0-420 GCF_001194135.2 Octopus bimaculoides | reverse complement strand
GGGATAGATAGATAGGTAAATAGACTTATACACATACACACACATATATAGAGAGAAGGGATCGGTAGATAGATAAATAGACTTATACACATACATACAGAAATGCGGACCCCAGACAATAGATATATAATAGATATATTATTGTCAGTTGTACTGATGCACCGATGTACCCGTTGCCCTTCCGGAAGAGAGAAGTGAGGTTGGTGCTGGGGGAGAGAAGTAGATAGACAATTTCATTTCCTCCATTAATACACATTTGAGATGTTTGAACCACACATGAAGAAAGTTTACATTTTATCAGCCTCACATGGCTAATGTCAGACAAAATTAAGTTTGTCGAATGTGCGATTCAGTTTCGATTCCACCCATTTCTCATATACCATTACTCTTTTACTCTTTTACTTGTTTCAGTCATTTGAC
>NW_026390510.1:0-547 GCF_001194135.2 Octopus bimaculoides | reverse complement strand
CCCTTTATATGGTGCTCAGCTTTTGTACTGAGAAATTTATGAGAATCAACTGTTAATTTGTACCTTTTCGAGTAAAATTTAGTTCTATGCAGATGGGAGACGGAACATTTTTTGCTTAGCCTGACTTAATTTAATTAGAAAATATATAAATCCGGAATTCTCATTCGGTTCTATCCCTTTTCACATGGCGCTGGAGGAAGAAGTACCTTATGCGAGGGGCCACTCAACTTTCACCCTCTCTAATTATCTAAATTCGCTCTTTTTTTCCATCCGTTCTCCTAGCAGTCAACAAAAGATTAACGTAACTAAATACAGAATTGATAACAGAACAGCAAATAATGCATATACAACAGCAACTCGAAGAAGTTGTCTTACATTGTAATCCTATAATAGAAGCCATTTCAGCAAATATTTTTATTCTTTCGATTTATTTGCTGCATAAATTGTTATACATCTATCTTTTATCTTTTACTTGTTTCAGTTATTAGACCGCGGCTATGCTGGGGCACCGCCTTGAAGAATTTTTAGTCGAATGAATCGACCCCAG
>NW_026390509.1:0-203 GCF_001194135.2 Octopus bimaculoides | reverse complement strand
TATATTAGTACGTAAATGCACATGTATGTTTGTGTGTGTATGTGCATGTACATATGCATGCTTGTGTGAGTGTGTAAGTATATAGACGTTATGAACTCAGGAGGTTTTATGTCAATGTATTGTGAGACTATGGTCGCGTGTATTTTATCTTGTTTCTATTTTCTAACAATTAGAGTAGCTTCCCTTTTATTCAACGTTTTTTT
>NW_026390508.1:0-211 GCF_001194135.2 Octopus bimaculoides | reverse complement strand
AGCTTCCTTCTGTTGGTACCTTTTAATGCTGGCAATCTTTTTCTTACTTCGTTACTCATTGCTTCCTGCGACTCATCTAAAATCTTCTGATCTTCCTCACTTAGATCATTTAAATTGCTGGTGCCAGTTGTCCATTTCTGATTGGTAGTGCTATTATTATTTTTCCCTTTAGGTTCTTCTTTGGTTTGAATTATATCTCTTATGTTGTTGG
>NW_026390507.1:0-241 GCF_001194135.2 Octopus bimaculoides | reverse complement strand
GTATGTGTGTGTGTCAGTATGTGTGTGTGTTTGTATGTGTATGTATGTGTGTGTGTGTGTGTCTATATGTGTGTTTGTCTGTATGTGTGTGTGGGTCTGTACGTGCCTTTGTCTGTATGTGTGTGTATGTGTGTGTGTGTCTGTGTGTATGTAGAGTCTTCTTGGACGTCTTTCAGTTTGGTTTTATGCGAAATTTATTTGTATGTTTGTATGATTGCATGTATTTCAATGTATGTATGTG
>NW_026390506.1:0-209 GCF_001194135.2 Octopus bimaculoides | reverse complement strand
TTCTGGCATTTGCTGAATTTTCTTGAGAACAATCTTTTCTTAGCGGTCAGTCCATATGGGGTCTACAACTAGCATAATGGATGTCCACTCAGTGGTCATCCCTCTTATATGTATGTAATATAATTTTTCTGAATCTGCAGATTTTTCAATACACTGGGTTACTGGTTTTAAATTGATATTAATCAAATTAATATTCAATTTTTCACCCT
>NW_026390505.1:0-583 GCF_001194135.2 Octopus bimaculoides | reverse complement strand
AGATGGCTACACCAGGCTCCAATCTGATTTGGCAGAGTTTCTGCAGCTGGCAAAATAATAATAATGGTATTTGTGTATATTGAAACGTATGTGGTGGGTGAATGTAGAATATATGCATTAAGACTAGAGAGAAAAAGTGATATGAATAAATTTTAATTGAGAAAATTTCACTTCATTGCAAATTCATGCCATTTGATCTCTCTGTCTTATCTCCCTTAGCTCATTAAAAAAAATATTAAATATACAAAATGTACTGACTCAAATTTATTTGCTGTAGTTTTTCTATATGTAAAAATCAGTGTCATTTGGAATAACTAAACTATCCTAATGAGGTCTAACAGACTGAAGCATAACCATTGTTGTCCCCCTTACCTGCAAATAAAGACCAGACTTCCCTTCTTGATAATCATTTAAATTACTTTGAGAAATTAATTCCATTGTCTTAAAATTTCTTCGCCTTTTCTTTAAGAGTCTCCAACAATTACCCCTAGATTTTTCCTTTCTTCATTTAAATAATGAAATTCCAATAAGTCTTTTTCATAAATGAACCCTTAAATTATTTATGCAAAATCTTAATCTCAGA
>NW_026390504.1:0-299 GCF_001194135.2 Octopus bimaculoides | reverse complement strand
TATATATATATATATATATATATATATACACATATACATACATACATACGTATATATACATATATATATATACGTACACGAATTTGTAATTGAATGTATGAATGCATACATTATTTTTGAAATACTGTATTATTTTGTGTGTATATATGTGGCGTGTGTGTTTGTGTGAACCTGTATGAGTGAGTGTTTTTTAATTTGTAAGAAACTATTTACAGTAGTGTTATAGAAAATATGCTCTGATGCACGGCAAAGTATTACGCATCCAGCAAAAAAATAATAAAACCCCAGAAAGTATAAAT
>NW_026390503.1:0-1444 GCF_001194135.2 Octopus bimaculoides | reverse complement strand
TTATCCAAGTAAATAAGTTTAACACCTTCGGATACAAATGGCCGAAATGGGGTTCTTCTTAAGGATCTCTGGAATAACGTTACTCGACAGGGTGCGAAACTCCGAGATGAAGGAATCTCTCAAGATCGAACCGCTATTTTTCCGCATTGAGAGAACGCAGCTCCGATATTACGGACATGCGGCTAGAATGCCGCAAGAAAGGATCCCAAGACAGAAATTTTCAAGTTGAGCCAACTGCCAAGGGACCCAGGAGACCCAGGAGACCCAGGGTTAGACCCAAGAACGTGATGGTTGCATAATATCCATAGACTCGGTTGGTCACACTTGGGAACCCAGTCAGAAAATTTAATGACTGTTGCTTCTGATAGGGTTCTATAGGGAAGGCGTCAGAGGTCCCCTACGACCTCCAAGGAATAGTGGGCAACGAAAATGGATGGAACTTCGAGAAATTTCGGTCTTATTCTGACCTTCTTCTACTTGCCGAAGTAGCAATAACTTAATCACTGAGTAAATATACAAGACTGCTTTTTTGTCACTAGTTCAGAGAGGGAGGGATAAAGAGACAGAGAGAGAGAGGGAAATAAAAAGAGAGGGAGAGGAACAGAGATAGAGTGAGAGGAGGTTATCCAGCGGCGTAAGTAGGGTGTATGTCACTAGGGCAGCTCTTGAGTTTGTCGCCCATCCCTCCATCACCATCCCCTATAGTCTTATTCGGCAGACCCAAAAGTGTCATCGCCATAAGCGTGTTGCCCGGGGCGGATTTTCCCCCTCGCACCCCCACCAGCTATACTACTGAAGTTAGCCACAATCAATATAATAATTAGAAATGAAGAGGCTATCGTTAACCATAATTATATCATACTGTAACACTATTTACAGTAAGTATACATACATAAATATCAACATATGTGGTACAAAAATATTTTTAAAAAACACAAAACGAAATTTTAAAAAAACAGGTGTTTTTTTAGGTTGACACTTAGGAAAATTGGAAATTTTATGGAAAGGATAGACGAGGAGAGAGAGAAAAATAGAGGGGAAAAAAACGAACATATCTCAATTACATGGTCACTGTTATATACATATATAACGTGGATATACTGTATGAAACCAGAAACCTATGGTATCCGTCTTTCGAAAGTGTCTCGTATAGATTATGCTAATACGCAGAGAATGAAACCAGCAACAGACAAAAATCGTCCAACAGCGGCGATAGAATTGCTAAATCCAGATTTCTGCTTCCCTGAGCATCATCAGTAGCAAGTATCCATAAGCAACTGCATTCTCAGACAAATTTAGCCATTACTGATACAGTAAAACAATGATTAACAAATCCCTGGTGTCGCAAATAATTGAAAGGCTAGGTAAAAATTCGTTATTAGCATTTATATATATATATATGTGTGTGTGGACCGCTGAAATCTACGATTTTTTTTTTTTTTTT
>NW_026390502.1:0-404 GCF_001194135.2 Octopus bimaculoides | reverse complement strand
TATAATCACTAACTTATATATGTATACACCAACTGCTATATATACAAACCAACTTTTATATACACCAATTTATATTTGCATATGCTAATTATAACTATGACAACAGAAAAAAATTAGAAATTTCAAGGGCATTGCAGCTTGCTTGAACCAATTTGACAAAGCCATAAAATTCAAATTTTCGTGTTTTTAATAATTAAAACAGCAAAATTCCATATATATGTATGTATATACACCAACTTAAATTTTTTAACCCAGTATTTACTCTATTACTGATAGGTTATTCTGCTTTGAGTTCCACCAATAAAAATGAATTATATATATATATATAAAATAAGAATTAAAACAGCAAGAATATATATATACATATATATATATATATATAATATATAGTTTTAGGGAAAATA
>NW_026390501.1:0-267 GCF_001194135.2 Octopus bimaculoides | reverse complement strand
TATTATTATTATTATTATTATTATTATTATTATTATGGTGATGATGATGACGGTGAGGAAAATGACAATGATGGTGACGAGGAATAGATTCGTGTAGACATCGAAGCTGGTGCCAAGCGGTCTTCTGCGTTATGAACACCATAACGCCATCTCCAACGAATTAATATCACCCGAGGGAAGAACACTGCAAGATCTGACCAACCTGCGTTTGGACAGTCACAAACGCGCACAAACATACAAAGGAAGCATGCAGAGACACACTAACAC
>NW_026390500.1:0-361 GCF_001194135.2 Octopus bimaculoides | reverse complement strand
TGGGTAGGAGAGGTGCAGCCGGAGGGTGTAAAGTTCAGAATCAAACAGTCTAGAAAGAGTAGATCCAGAAGGAAAGAAGGTAGATTCCAAAAGTTCGTGTGTGATGAGAGGAGACAGGATTAGCTGGTGCGCCCACACGAGCGTGTAGTATATGTGGGAGAATGTACGAAAAAACAACAACAGACGAGGATAGGTGGTGTAAACAACAAAAGGATGTATTAGTATGACGCTCGGGAATACGGAAAGTCTTTGACGTTTCGAGCTACGCTCTTCAAAAGAAAGAATACGGAGACAAGGAGAAAAACATGGAGGAAAAAAAAATTGAATAGTGTTCAGTCAACGGTCAATCATAATAATGGCT
>NW_026390499.1:0-736 GCF_001194135.2 Octopus bimaculoides | reverse complement strand
CAATAAGACATTCAATACTTCATTTCATTTTACTATTTATATGATATATTCCACATTTTATATCCCGCATTAATTTTATAAGAATAGAAATATAGAAATAAAACAAAAAACATACTGAGTTGGAAGTCTTTTAAATAATATATTCCTCTATACACTATCATACAAACCTCCGTTTTTTTAATTTTTTTTATTTATATATATATACCTACCGCGTAAACAGATAGAGAGGGAAACATAACAGATTTTTTCATTATCGTATTTTTACTGGATTATTTTGTAAACAATATTACGAAACTTCATGTTTTCGAGTCCCCTTCTACCTCCGGTGTTTAACAGATTGAGAGAGAGAGAGAAACATAACAGATTTTTTCATTATCGTCTTTTTACTGGATTATGTTGCAAACAATGTTACGAAACTTTATGTTTTCGAATTATATATATATATGCTTTCGGTGCAAATGGTTTTGTTATACGACGCCGTATTTTACAATCCTGTAAATAATAATGATAATGGTATTCTTATATAACATTAATGTTTATGGCGTTCACCGTGCAATTACTAAGGAAAATAGTCTAATAACGAGGCATATAAGCACTCGACAGAAAAAAGAAGGCTTTCCTATCTGTGTGAAGGTACCACACTTATTCATGCTAACAAAGGCATGTGGGTTCGCGTCCCACGCAGGTGGGAAAGCCTTCTTTTTTTCTGTCGAGGGCTTATATGCTCCGTTATTAG
>NW_026390498.1:0-214 GCF_001194135.2 Octopus bimaculoides | reverse complement strand
AACTGGGGTATGTAGCACCTTACTTTACTACCAAAGGATAGAAATACATGGCTTCTTGTCCTATGGAAAGAAGAGCCATCAACCAAAGCTGAATTGATACGAGTGTGGTGCCATGTAGTGTAGTGCATAAAAGTCTCCTACATTCAAAGTCTGTACATAAAATGGCAAAAGGGCACAGAACATCCGTTTTTGTTGACTATTTCAATGATTGCTT
>NW_026390497.1:0-354 GCF_001194135.2 Octopus bimaculoides | reverse complement strand
GTGTGTGTGTGTGTGTGTGTGTGTGTGTATGTGTGTGTGTGTGTGTATCCGTGTATGTATTTGTGTGTATATGCATGCATTCCATAGTTGCACTCGTGCTTTAAACAGGTATCGTTTCTTTTCTTGTTTCTCTTATTATTTCTTATTTCTCTTTTACCTTGCTTTTCTCTACTTCTTTTCTATTTTTCAGCATACAATTCACCGTGCACAGCTTTGTATGTTCATTTCTGTTAATCTCTTGTAACCTCTTGCGTTATATAAGTGTCCGCCTCTTATTCCCTCGTTCTCTTTTTACCAGTTTAACTATGTATACACATATACATTTATATTTATATTCATGTATATATATATATA
>NW_026390496.1:1562-2104 GCF_001194135.2 Octopus bimaculoides | reverse complement strand
ACTTATTCTTTGGAAGCCTAGTACTTATTCTATCGGTCTCTCTTTCGCCGATCCGCTATGTTACGGGGATATAATCACACCAACATCGGTTGCCAAGCGATGGTGAAGAGACAAACACAGATAGACACGCATAAACACATATATACGTATACGACGGGGCTTTTTTTTCAGTTTCCATCTACCAAATCCACTCACAAGGCTTTTGATGGGCCAAGGCTATAGTAGAAGACACTTTCCCAAGGTGCCATGCAGTGGGACTGAACCCGGAACCATGTGGTTGTGAAGCAAGCTTCTTGTTAAGAAACATAAAATTATGGCACCGACCTGACGTAAACTTTGAATGGTTCCTCTTCGGCCAAGAAGACATCATCAGCGGTTGGTTTTGGGTTCTGGTCTGTTTCTAAGAAGAATCTCATCGTCATGTTCCAGGGACCGGCATCCCCTGACTCGTTGTCAATTTTCGTTGTCACGGGGACAGTCATTTTGATTGCTTTGTCTAATTAAAATGAAACGAGAACAAAAGAAAATAAAAATATATATAT
>NW_026390496.1:0-740 GCF_001194135.2 Octopus bimaculoides | reverse complement strand
CAATGGTGGTGGTGTGCAGTGCTGGTTGTGTGCAGTGGTGGTGGAGTGCAGTGCTGGTGGTGTGCAGTGCTGGTTGTGTGCAGTGCTGGTGGTGTGCAGTGGTGGTGGTGTGCAGTGGTGGTGGTGTGCAATGGTGGTGGTGTGCAGTGGTGGTGGAGTGCAGTGGTGGTGGTGTGCAGTGGTGGTTGTGTTCAGTGGTGGTTGTGTTCAGTGGTGGTTGTGTTCAGTGGTGGTGGTGTGCAGTGGTGGTGGTGTGCAGTGGTGGTGGAACAAAAGCCCTGTTATTGTTGTTGGTGGGTGTGATTGTAGCGGTGTTGGATGTAGTAGCAGTGGTAGATGTGATAGTGGTGATGGTTGCGGTGGTTCTGGTGGTGAAGATAATCATAGTGGTGTTGGCGATGCTAGCGCCAATACTATTGGTATTAGTGTCGTCGTTGATGGTGGTGGCCATGGAGGTAGTGGTGTTGGCTGTAGTAGTGGTGGTGGCTGTGATTGTGGCGGTGGTTGAGATAATTATAGTTGTGTTGGTTGTGGCAGTTGGCTGTAGTGGTTGTGGTGGTAGTTGTGTTGGAGGTGGTAGCGGCAACAGTGCTGTTGTTGTTGCTGTTGGTGGTGGTGGTGGTGATGGTTCTGGTTGCGATTGTAGTGGAGGTGGTTGTAGAGGTGGTGGTTGTGGTGGTGGAGGGCATCGTGATGGAGGTCGTGGAGGTGGAATTCGTGATGGTGGAGGTTGTGGTGGT
>NW_026390495.1:0-211 GCF_001194135.2 Octopus bimaculoides | reverse complement strand
GTACATGGGAAGGGAGGGGCGACAAGGTATACACAGAAACAATAAGCACTAAGGACTCTCCCAAATGTTCAGACGCCTTTCTTGAGGTTGTAAATAGTTTCTGGTACCGAGGTGACCAGATTAGCAGTGATGGAGGATGATCTGAAAGTACTGTTGCTAGAATAAGAATAGGAAGTTCAGAGAGCTGCTACCTCTGTTGGCAGCAAAAGAA
>NW_026390494.1:0-791 GCF_001194135.2 Octopus bimaculoides | reverse complement strand
AAATACTGAATGGCTAGGAGGGTGTATCCGAATAAAATGAGAATCAAAGGGATACATAGTCTAGTGCTAATTCTATTGGTCTCTTGTGCCAAACTAAATATCAGGGCCGTAAACGAACCAACAACTCATTCACACATTACCAGACGTTTATCAACTATCGGAATATAAGGCATTTGTTAACTGGCTGGTGAAACCTTCAGGTTCTATGCTAACTATCCCTGGCAGTATGTGCGATTCATTAGGACCCATAAAAAGTTCCCTCTGCCAGTATCTAGCCCCCCTCCTCCTTCTCTCCACCCTCTCTGTGTGTAGGAAAGTATTAGGATTTCTGCGAATGTATAGGAGTTGTGCAGTGTGAGATAGGAAAAGGAATTAGGAGAGAAAGCGAAGTTGGAAGTGGATAGACAACAAGAATGCGAAAAGGAAGAGTTCTATTCAATTTTTCAATATGAAGCTGAAACAGACGTGCAAGGCCTCCAATGTCAGATAGAGTGACTTGCTGAGTGGGAACGAAATTTCAATGACATCGATAAGAGATGCAGAATTGTAGAAAGTGGGATAAATACTGGAACAGCGAAAAAATAATGGGAGACGTTAAAATATAAATGTAAACAACCATTTTGTTAGATTGACCGCTAGTCCCTTAAGCCTTTTTTATCCTCTCTCTGTTCATTTCATCGTGTTCCTTTCTGTTGAATAGCGTAGGCTCGAAACGTAAAAGACTTTCTCACCTTCCCGGAAGTCAAACTAATACACCTGTTTGTTGTTTATACACCTGTCTTCGTCTTTTG
>NW_026390493.1:0-203 GCF_001194135.2 Octopus bimaculoides | reverse complement strand
GTAGGTGCTGATATATATAAATACATCAGCAGCTAGCCAAATTCATCAACCTATAAATCAAATATGTGTCTTCATAACACCTCTGGCTATAATTTCAATTTATTTATGAGAAATAGGCTTCAATTCTAAACAATACTGCTTTCTTAGAGTGCTATCTAATTTAATGTGTGACGCTGAAATTGAGTCGAGAATACCTCGCACGC
>NW_026390492.1:0-379 GCF_001194135.2 Octopus bimaculoides | reverse complement strand
ATTAGACCTTAGGGTATCATGTGTACACTGCTCTACTCGCACTTTTAAATCATTTTTAAAATAGGCCTTTCTTAAGTAACTAAAGTTATCAAATTATAGTACTTTACTTCTATTATGGTCATCTAGGACTATCAATTAGCACATATTTATATTGGTAATTGAACCTTTATAACATATATGCCTGAGCTCTCACCTTAACATCTAATCTACTTAAATCAATCATCAGATTCCTGTATTGAATATCCTTGTTATTTCCTAACATCCTTTCTTTTTCCAGTCGCTTAAACCTTAGTAAGCACATTATAATTAACTAATATAAATCCGATAATATTTTTATTTTTTATTCACATTATATAAATAAAGCTTACCTATGTGTCTC
>NW_026390491.1:0-285 GCF_001194135.2 Octopus bimaculoides | reverse complement strand
GTGTTATTCAAATTCTTTTACTTCCGACATATGTTTCGAAGACAATATTGATATTATTCCAGAAGGAATAAATTGGTGTAAAACAATGTATTCTTTTCATCAGGGAAAGAAAGAAATCAAGCACATCAATAAGACATTTTAGCAGGGTTGTGGAGCCATTTTCTTTCAGACACGTGCTTCCACAAGTTTTTTTTTCAACTACTATTTTTAGCAGTGACATCTTTTGACTTTCGTCTTCTAGCGAAATTTATTTTGTCCAGCTTTCCGAAAAAAAAAAAAGACCCA
>NW_026390490.1:0-248 GCF_001194135.2 Octopus bimaculoides | reverse complement strand
CAGTTGAATTAGAACAGTCACAAACAGTGAAAGAAGACATGCACCCAACGGTAGAGGAGTAGGGGCCGAAACCGGATGTGGTTCCTCCTGATGACGTCTTGAGCTAACTGGATCCTATAAAGGAGCTGTTGTGGTAGCAGAACACGAAACATGGTTGAAATTCCTCCTCCTTTCTTCCTTCCTCCCGGTTATCGCCGAGCCTGTAAATGTTCAGTTTACTGTTACACACAGAACGATAAATGGTTGTG
>NW_026390489.1:0-765 GCF_001194135.2 Octopus bimaculoides | reverse complement strand
ACACCCGGACAACGTCGGGTTATACTGCTAGTATATATATATATATATGTATGTATGTATATAGCTATATGTGTGTGTCTTTGTATCTGCGTTTGTCCCCCATCACCGCTTGACAACCGGTGTTGGTGTGTTTAAGTCCCCGTAACTTAGCGGTTCAGCAAAACTGTCTGATAGAATAAGTACTAGGCTTAAAATAAATCCTAGGATCGATTTGTTCGACTAAAACCACTCAAGGCAGTGCTCCAGCATGGCCACAGTCAAATGACTGAAACAAGTGAAAGAATAAAAGAATGTGTGTGTGTGTGTGCGCGCGTGTGTGTATTCTTTATTTGTTTGTCATTAGACTGCAGCTATGCTGGGGCACGACCTTGAAGAATTTAAGTCGAATGAATCAAGCCCATTAAGTTATTTTTAAGTTTGGTACTTATTCTAATGGTGTCTGTTGCCAAGCCGCTAGGTCGCAGGTACGTAGACATACCAACACCGGTTGTCAAGCGGTGGTGGGTGACAGACAGAGGCACAAAAAGAGAGACATATAGATAGATAGATAGTTACATACATACATACATACATACATACATACATGCATACATGTGTGTGTGTGTGTGCGTGTATAGTCCCTCGTAGCGTGAAGCATTTATGTGTAGTAATGCCCTTAATATAAATACATATACATTGGGGGGAAATAAATATTCGTACAGAACATAAATAACTCATAATTCTGATTTAATACTTCGTAGCATAACCATTATTGAGTTCCACTTC
>NW_026390488.1:0-231 GCF_001194135.2 Octopus bimaculoides | reverse complement strand
ACATGCATACATACATGCTTATGTACATACATGCATACATACATACATATACACACATACTTACGTACATACATACACAGACACATGCATATGAGAAATGCACTTGTATCTTCCTTATTCCTGTCTCTGCTTATGTGTGTGCATATGTGTGTGTGTTTGTGTATGTATGTATGCATGCAAATGTGTGTGTGTATGTGTGTATATGTATGTGTGTACGTTTGTGTGTATGTA
>NW_026390487.1:0-330 GCF_001194135.2 Octopus bimaculoides | reverse complement strand
ATTATATTTATCAAAGCGTTCATCAAAGTCACAACCGTTTTCAGAATACATAAACTCACAAAATTTTGCAAATAGCCTTGAAAAACCAACAAAACTTGAAAATGATTATTTCATGATTTCCAGTCGATTTTGGACACTTTTAGCTAGTTTTTATTTTTGCAGAACCACTATTTAATTTGAAGTCTAGAGGGTTAATATAAGTTAGTTTGTTGTTGAAAACATTATATTTATCAAAGAGTTCACGGAAGTCACAACCGTTTGTAGAAAACACAAACTCACAAAATTTTACAAATAACCATGAAAAACCAACAAAGCTTGAAAATGGTTATT
>NW_026390486.1:0-833 GCF_001194135.2 Octopus bimaculoides | reverse complement strand
ATATATATATATATATATATATAATGTGTGTGTGTGAGAGAGAGAGAGAGGTATTCTCAGGCCAGAAGCCAACCCTGACTAAGCTACAAGTCTACTAAACACACCTTTGAACAATCCAGGACAATTCCGCCATGACTATATCATTCTCCTGGTGGGAGACATCGCATTTCTCTATAACAAACTCATTTAAACGACATAACAAATCCCTTCCTTTTCCAAACCACCACTGTGCTATTCGACAGATATTTAGCTGATATTTCCAGCACAACTAACCACCACCTATTCTACTCGACGTCTTATTTATTTCCACAGCTAAGAAGTACGATTCCTTCTCTATATTTCTTTTTATATTTATCTTTCAGGCCTGTTTCTGCACACTAACGCACCAATACCACCAATAAACAATGCCCGTTCAATCAATTTTCTTAATCTACAGGAAGTCTTCCACATTTACACATCAAAATTTCAAAGACTTCTGAAAATGGCGCAGAAGATAGTGTAAGAAGTAATGGCGCCCGTTTTTTTTTAATTATGCAGCAATATTGTACAAGTATTAATTAGTTTTTTTCATGTTAGTTCAGACTTTCTTACCAGCTGCTATTGAAGTGTGTTCTCGATGGTTCACTCGATGTTGATGTGGTTGTGGTAGATAAGAGGGATATATATACGTATGTAAAGTATATATGTATGTGTATATATTATATTATATATATATATTTATGTATATATATATATACATGTATGTATGCATATATATTATATACATATATATTATATATTTAGATACATATATTATATATATGTATGCATATATATTATATACATATATATTA
>NW_026390485.1:0-228 GCF_001194135.2 Octopus bimaculoides | reverse complement strand
AGCACAAGAGCCAGTCAGGCGGCACTGGCATCGGCCACAACTACAATTCCTTTTGATTGTGATTTGATTTAATTTTCATTTTGATTTTACTTGACTCAATAGGTCTCTTCAGGCACAGAATGTTGCCCAATGATTCGAAGGTACTTTTTAAATAGGCTGGTTATGTGACACTGGTGTAGGCTACGGCTGTGAGCTTACAATACATATGTATATATATATATATATATA
>NW_026390484.1:0-619 GCF_001194135.2 Octopus bimaculoides | reverse complement strand
ACATACACACGCCCATATACGTGTGTGTACATTTAGGTATATGTGTGTGTGTATTTGCATATATATATATATATGTATGTATATATGCACACAAACACACACTCAAATATGAAACAGAAGCAGCACTTGTGTAATAACATTATCAAGCACATATAATGCGTTCACATGTTGCATATGCCGGTAGGCTGCGGTCTGGCATGGTGGAGAGAGTATCCTCCACCACACTAAATCACAGCCTACCATCAAATACACGAAACATATACTTTAAGAATATGTGGCTGATAATAAATATATTTACATATACGTCATGAGTATATATGTATATATGAGTCTATATATGTGTGTGTGTGCATACATATATATATATATATATCTATAGGTAGGTAGGGGGGCCCCGAAAGGGGTCTCAGGGAGTAGTGTCCCTGCTTTCCTGAGTTAGTTTTCCACCACATTTCTTAAAAATTGTTATCAGAGGCCTTGGTCTCAGGACCACTCAAGTCTAGAAACTGAGGTTGGGGGTAAGCTAGGGCATGCTTGGGGAGGAGGGGGTCAGTCGATTAGATCAACCACAGTATGCAACAGGTACTTAATTTATCGACCCCAAAAGGATGAAAGGCAA
>NW_026390483.1:0-446 GCF_001194135.2 Octopus bimaculoides | reverse complement strand
CCTTCGCAAACTTATGTAAATCATAGTGAAGTTCATTCACTGATCAGCAAGACAATTTACTTCACGTTGCTCCAGTTCCACTCAACTCGCAAAAATTAGTAATACCTGTAGTTTAATGAGCCAGCCTTGTCGCAATCGGTGTGTCACGCTGATTTTCCTACCTTAAGAGTACACGTGCCTGTGGAGTGCTCAGCCACCTGTCTTCGTTACCGACGGATTGCCAGTTATATATATATTTGCCAAAACATTTTCGTCGCTTTGAGACGGCGACCTATTCACTGACAAAATTCCATGCAGCGCGGAATTTTGTCAGCGAGCAGGTCGCGGTCTCAAAGGGACGAAAATATTTAAATATTTTCGCAAATTAAATTCAAATGTTGAAGAGAATCTAACGGTTTTTTGTGTGTTTCTTAAATGGATTATAAACACCTTCCACGCTGCAATTG
>NW_026390482.1:0-824 GCF_001194135.2 Octopus bimaculoides | reverse complement strand
TGTGTGTGTGTGTGTAAAACAATCACGCTACATATGTTTTGTTCTTTCTGTCTTTTTCCAGTTACCAGGCGCTAGATTACAACAGCGCCACCAACCGGCGGAAGAACGCCACCCGGGAAACAACGAACGCTCTCAAGGCCTGGCTCTACGAGCACCGCAAGAACCCTTACCCGACCAAGGGCGAGAAGATCATGCTGGCGATTATCACCAAAATGACCCTCACCCAAGTGTCCACCTGGTTTGCCAACGCCCGGCGCCGACTGAAGAAGGAGAATAAGATGACTTGGTCAAGCAAGGACAAAGATGCGCTGGACGACGACGTCGTGGCGGCGAAGGACGGCTCGGACTCAAGACATGACTATTATCCCGATAGGAGTTCGGATCAGAAGGACGACTCGTCGTTGTTTGACGAAGGTGGGTTTATTGTGTTGTTGTTGTTGTTTTTTTTTGTTTTTTTGTGGATGTCGATGTGTGACGAGGGCAAAATAGAAGTGACAGTGTGTGATTTAGCTTCGTTATATATATATATATTCATGTGCGTGCTTTTGTGTCTGTGTTTGTTAGACCCACCACCACCATCGCTTGACAACCGATTTTGGTGTGTTTACGTTCCCGTAACTCAGCGGTTCGGCAAAAGAGACTGAAAGAATAAGTACTAAGC
Organism: Octopus bimaculoides; assembly: GCF_001194135.2. Taxonomy (NCBI): domain Eukaryota; kingdom Metazoa; phylum Mollusca; class Cephalopoda; order Octopoda; family Octopodidae; genus Octopus; species Octopus bimaculoides. Next base: position 163 of record NW_026390482.1, on the reverse strand, counting down.
ATACAAAGAATAAGTCCAGGAGTCGATTCGTTCGACTAAAAGGCGGTGCTCCAGCATGGCCACAGTCAAATTACTGAAACAGATAAATATATATGTATATACATGCATACATACATACGTGTACGTGTATTTATTCATACACATATACACATACACATATATG
>NW_026390481.1:0-241 GCF_001194135.2 Octopus bimaculoides | reverse complement strand
CTTTGATAGGTGTTAATTTTTTCTCGATTAATTTGTTAACGAGTACTCATCCACTGCTAATGTTATTTTTAATTAATTTTCTATTTGATTGAGATTTCGGTGGGGTTTAACCCATTTTGATACCAGTCTGCCCCAAGAGCACCCCCTGGTCTGGTGATACAAACTTCCCTGTTTTGAAGTGATCTAAGTTAAGACCTTCCATCATCAAAATTTTTTAATTTATGTTCCAAATGTAAACTTA
>NW_026390480.1:0-363 GCF_001194135.2 Octopus bimaculoides | reverse complement strand
TTTCTATTTTTATTGCTCTCCTGTGAATGTCCACTAGATTAATTTATTTATTTAATTTATTTTTTATTTATTCATTTATTTATTAATTTATTTATCTATTAATTTAGTTATTAATTTTTAAATTATTATCTATTATCCCCTATATGTCGACTATATTCATTGCCCCTAGAGGGTTCACATGTTTATTATTCCATTTTATATTATTATTGTTAGGTCTCTTTACTTTGCTAATAGAGATCTCAGTTCAGCCATCAAACCTCCTAGGAATCATTACAAGCCCCTTTACTAAAATATTTTTTATTATTTTATTAATATTTTATTAATATTTTGATATTTTATCATTCTTTGCTATTATCATTTTTT
>NW_026390479.1:0-518 GCF_001194135.2 Octopus bimaculoides | reverse complement strand
TTTGAAGAGTGCAGTTCGATTTTAACAGTTATTTTTTTCAAAGTTATAATAGATGTGACAAAGGAGCATATTCAGCATATTTTGCTTTATGAGTTCAATAAAGGGAACAACACAACGGTAAGTGCGAGGAGTATTAATGCAGCATATAGGGATCTGACAATATGCGACAATGTCAACGGTGGTTCCAGAAATTCCGACCCGGAAACTACAGCGTAGAAGATGAGCCTCTTCCCGAAAGAGGACGTCCTGCAAAACCTGGTGTAACAAAATCCCATCGTAACTGTTGAGAAACTATCAGAGAAGCTTGGATTTGGTCATTCAACCAGTCATTCAAGTCAGCGCAAAAAGAAAAGCAACCATCTTTGGTTTCAAGACGAAAGATGTTCTTCCATCAGGATAATGCTCGGCCACATACAGCGAGGATGACACTCCAAAGCAGTTTGGGAAACGATGCACCATATTCGCCGAACATTGCCCCGTCTGATTATCATTTATTCCGCAGTCTTCAAAATCATTTG
>NW_026390478.1:0-404 GCF_001194135.2 Octopus bimaculoides | reverse complement strand
ATATATATATATATATATATATATATATATCTTTCTTCTTACCCATCCCCCCCTCTCGCTCTGCTTCCTTCTGTTGTCCTTGCTTCTCCACTTCGCTGCTATACACATCACTTTCTTCCTCCTTGTTCCACTTCCTCCCTCTACCACTCCTCTCTGCTCACGTGACTTGTGGTCATTTCTCTCTTTCTCACTCCAGCAACCATAAAGGCGAGACGATCCTACTATTTCTCCGTCCAGCTTCGTCCTATCACTAGCGTTCAATTACCCGTCGCGTTTGGCCCTACGGCTTTTTAATGTTGTTTTCACTGTCCAATTTTTCCTGTCTTGGTTTGTGTTTGCTACTTTGGAATCCTTTGTTTAGTGGGTTAATCCACTACTCAGGAAGAAACTATTCTAAGAGTGCG
>NW_026390477.1:0-259 GCF_001194135.2 Octopus bimaculoides | reverse complement strand
TATATTCAAAACTTGTTTATAGGAAACGTTTTGAATATGCAGATAAAGCTCGTATTTCATTCTGCCAGCCAAAGTCTGATGCTGCTGACTGGTGAACCAGTTTTGTGGGATTGCATTGAGCTGTATCGATATAATGTAGCATGAATATAGTAATAATAACAATAATCCTTGGATGGAATTTATAAACATGGTAATGCATCGCTATACGCGTTTCCGTGGAGGCGCAATGGCCCAGTGGTTAGGGCAGCGGACTCGCGGT
>NW_026390476.1:0-249 GCF_001194135.2 Octopus bimaculoides | reverse complement strand
GCATACGCATATATGCTTACATTTACACATACATTCATACATAGACATACTTTGTCTTATTTTACATATTCATATGTGTGTACATTTGTATATGTGTGTATATGTGTGTATATACATGTGTATGTATATAGAATATACTAATCTATATATGTACATTCATGTACATACATATGTATATACATATATATATGTATATATATATACATACATATATATTTACATAGATACGCACACTAACTCATATATATA
>NW_026390475.1:0-215 GCF_001194135.2 Octopus bimaculoides | reverse complement strand
ACTTCCCAAGCTAACCTGTCATATCCCTCGACTTTTCTTTCTCCCTTATCACATACCTTGTTGTCAGCTGGGCATGCTGTGTCTATGATCCAACATAGCTTGTTTTCTTTCTCAATTAAGATTTATGTCTGGCTTCCTATTCTATAACTCATGGTCGCACTGAATCATAAAATCCCATCGGAACTTTGCATTTCTATTTTCGACGATGCCTTCAG
>NW_026390474.1:0-446 GCF_001194135.2 Octopus bimaculoides | reverse complement strand
ATATGAGGTAGATATAAAGGTCCCTTCCAGGGGCCGTATTATCGATTTTTCAACAATCTTAGTATGTCACGAGGTTTCCAGACAGTTCTACTCACGTGTCAAGTTTCATCAAAATCAATAAAACGATGGAGGAGGAGTTAGATAACAACGCCACAAACAAACACACACCGATTTTCCACATATGTAGTATATATATAATAATATAAACATATTTACACGTTTGTTGGATGGCCGTTAACTACTCATGAGTTCCCCCACCCTTTGACGGGTCTTACTTTTCGTCCGCAGGGCGTCCAACTATCACCCTCCTCACCAAGCAAGCCTGGTGGAGTTGCCAGTTTAGTCGCCGGCGACCGACCATACAACAGGTTGTACTAGATTACATGTTACCAATAGCACTCAAGAGCGACCTGACTAGGCTGAAATTCAAAACAAAGGTTTTTACC
>NW_026390473.1:0-263 GCF_001194135.2 Octopus bimaculoides | reverse complement strand
CCATGATCTGTGGCCATGTGCCTTTGTACGTTATCAATACAAGATGATAATTAATGATATTTTTGTTAATTAGTCGAGCGTATGACGCTTGGTCATTCTTGCTTTCATAGCTTGACCTAACTGCAGCTGGCCATTGCTCTCTTTGTGTAAGCCATTATTATACAGTGGGAGTTTTGTGTTTCCTTTTGTCCTGGAGTGCTGGGGCGGGGATGGGTGTAGTCAGTCCATTCACAAACAAAAAGGAAAGTACAAAATCACTACCG
>NW_026390472.1:0-231 GCF_001194135.2 Octopus bimaculoides | reverse complement strand
ATATACAGATATACATATATGTATCAATATATATACATACACATACATGTATATATTTACACATATATGTGTATTTGTGTCAGTGTATGTTTGCGTAATCATGTGTGTACGCATGTGGATGTACTAATACATAGATATATGGTTGCGTTTCTGCTTCTTCTACAACTCTGTGTATTCTCTACGTCCTACCACGAACCATAACGGTTCATACATATAAGTATATATGCCTAT
>NW_026390471.1:0-335 GCF_001194135.2 Octopus bimaculoides | reverse complement strand
TTATTATTATTATTATTATTATTATTATTATTATTATTATTATTCAATCCAAGGAAGAAACAATTTCCTTCATCGGTGTGGAAAACATACATTTTCACTGATTCTACAATTAAACACCACAACATAGTAGAGAAAAAAATCAGAACTTAAAATGGCATGATTTCAAAATATAAATATTAAAGGAAATAGAGAAATGCAATTGACATATTATGAATTTATGAACATTATAATATAACATAATTATACTATAGAAGCATATAATGTAATATAATATAATATAACATAATCTATACTATGTATAAAACAGAGATGTGTGTGTAATCGCTTTTCACGTG
>NW_026390470.1:0-375 GCF_001194135.2 Octopus bimaculoides | reverse complement strand
TATATATATATATATATTACTTTATTTACATATATATTTTTAGTTATATATATATTTATTTATTTACTTATATATATTTATTTATATATATATTTATTAATTTACATATATATTTATTTATATATATATGTATATATATATATTTATTTATATATTTTTATATATATTTATCTATTTATATATATGTATATATATATATTTATTTATATATTTTTATATATATTTATCTATTTATATATATGTATATATATTTATTTAGTTATATATATTTTTATATATATTTATTTATATATATTTATTTATATATATTTGTTTCTCTATATAGATATATTTATATATATATATTTATTTATATATATATTTATTTATTTATAT
>NW_026390469.1:0-217 GCF_001194135.2 Octopus bimaculoides | reverse complement strand
ATATATATATACGTATCATTTCTCCTCAGATCTAATGTCGGATGTGCATGTACACAGAAACACACACACGCACACACATATATGTATATGCACATCGATAGGTGCTTGGTTATATACATAAATATCAATATATATATATATATAGGTATAGATATGTGTGTGTGTGTTTGTGTGTATAGTAGATACATACTTATACACATGCATACGAGTATGTGTA
>NW_026390468.1:0-273 GCF_001194135.2 Octopus bimaculoides | reverse complement strand
CACCAAGAAAGTGTCCCCCATTGTTTTTAAGTTTATAGTGCAAAAACAAATTGAACAAAATTGGTGTCTGGAAAAGAAGGGTTAAAAAGATGATTGCATAAATTTCCTAAAACTTTTTTGCAATGCTGTGTTGAAAAACACATTTGAAAAATCCCTATCAAAATGGAGAAAATCCTCCTTGTGCAGGTGTGCTATTCTGAACATCTGTTAAGGCATTCTATTGTGGAAATTACCCTGCAACAACAGGATACTCAGCTCAACCAGTGTGTGTGT
>NW_026390467.1:0-246 GCF_001194135.2 Octopus bimaculoides | reverse complement strand
TATATATGTGTGTGTGTGTGTGGATATATATATATATATAACTGTTGTCACTTGCTGCAGTCCTTCTCTGGATTCTTCCAGATGTGCAATGTCATCAGTAAAGTCAAGGTCACCCAACTGTTGTTATTGTTGGTTTTGTTGTTGCTGCTGTTGTTGTTTTTGCTGCTGTTGTTACCATTGAATACCCAGATTTTTTCCGTCTATTGCCTTTTTCATGATGAAATCAACTGCCAGCAGGAAGAGGAA
>NW_026390466.1:0-511 GCF_001194135.2 Octopus bimaculoides | reverse complement strand
AAATGCATATGCACACACACATATATATATTTCTATATCTGTATATAAATGTATATATATACACACACATACATGCATGTATGTATACATCCACATACTTACATATGTAAATCTGAAGCAATTCAATAAGTTCGATGATTACAAGCCTGAATGTAAACATGTGGAATAAAGTTATGAGCACATTGTTTCTATGGAAATAATGTACAGAAAAGAAGGAGCGAAACACCTCCATTTTCCTTCCTCAAATTAATAGTTTAGATAGATTCGCTGTATATTCTTAGCTCAGAAGGAAATGTATATAAATTTATATACACGTACTAAGGCACAGATAAGGTACTTACATACACGCACACACACACGCACACACACACACCCATACTTGTGGATATCTTTAATCTATTAATTCATTCAGTCATTCGTCTAAGTCTTGTTTTTTAGTCTATCGATTTTTTTTAGTGTATATATATACGCGCGGATATATATATGTATATATATATATATATATATATAT
>NW_026390465.1:0-245 GCF_001194135.2 Octopus bimaculoides | reverse complement strand
ATTATTATTATTATTATTATTATTATTATTATTATTGTTATTATCATCATGTGTTTGACTTTAGCTTTGTATTTGTTCAAGTTGACTCCAAGTCTCATCCAGAGACCTTGAGAAACAACAAGTTAGAAGTTTAAGTTGGTGTTATGACTAAGGTACATATATTTGGTCATGCACAAAGTTCTGTTCTAGAGAATGTCTAAGAAAATATATTATTGTTGTTGTTGTTGTTGTTGTTATTACTGTTG
>NW_026390463.1:0-418 GCF_001194135.2 Octopus bimaculoides | reverse complement strand
TGATGATGATGACGATGATGATGTTGGGGATGACAGTGACAATGATGTGTCAATCTACTTGACTGAAAATATTTTCCATGAGTAGATTTACAAAGATCGAAATGAAAATAAATATTTTTTAAAAGAAAAAAGACGATATATTTATTCAGTTAATTTTATTTTAGAGTCTAATGACTGTAAACTCCTGGAGGTACACTTGAGTATCGTTTTTAAAGCATTATTATTTCAAATAGGATTGTTGATTCATAGATGGCAGAGCACTAAACAAATTATCTTGCAGTATCTAATTACAATTCGTTACATTCTGAGTTCAAATTCTGCTGGGTTAACGATGCTTTTCTTTCCACCAAACTTGATAAAAGAAGTACCAGCTGTGTACTGGGGTAAATACAATCAATTATAACCCCTCCCTTTGTAC
>NW_026390462.1:0-205 GCF_001194135.2 Octopus bimaculoides | reverse complement strand
TCTGGCGCGCTAATGTTTCTGTCAGCTCGCCGCCTTTACGCAGTTTCGTTGACCATGTAGTGCTGTACTTCTCAAACATTTATGACTTTGGACCCCCTGCTTTTATTGACATCTTTTTAAATGCCCCACTCCCAACTACAATTCAGCAAAATTAAATATAGGTGCAGGAGTGGCTGTGTGGTAAGTAGCTTGCTTACGAACCACA
>NW_026390461.1:0-434 GCF_001194135.2 Octopus bimaculoides | reverse complement strand
TATATATATACATATATATATATATATATATATGTATGTATGTGTGTATGCCTATATGTAAGTTTGCTTGCATGTATATATGTCTGTATGTATGTTTGTAGGTATGTATGTAAATTTATCTTGCTGTTTTTTTTTCCTCTTCAGACACATATACCACCGAACCCTATTCCAATCCGGGCCCAGGTTGTTATACGGAACAGAGACGATCCAGTGAATGAAATTTTGATGCAACAATTGGCCGTTGAACTCGGTGATGAATGGCGTAGACTCAGCCAATATCTGAACATCAGTCAAATAAGACTGCAAGCAATATGGAGAAATGCAAAAGCCAGTGATTACAACGAGGAACAGGCCAGATACGAGATGCTCATAACTTGGTTGAAGACATTACCTAAGTGTGTTGATAAGGTAGGCCTTTTGCCGAATATTTTACA
>NW_026390460.1:0-241 GCF_001194135.2 Octopus bimaculoides | reverse complement strand
CAGTCATTTGACTGTGGCCATGCTGGAGCACCACCTTTAGTCAAATAAATTGACCTCAGGTCTTATTCTCTGTAAGCATAGTACTTATTCTATCGGTCTTTTGCTGAACTGCTAAGTTATGTGGACGTTAACACACCAACATTTGTTGTCAAGCGATGGTGGAGGGATAAGCATAGACACACGGATACATACATATATGTTTGTATGTGTGTGTGTGTGTGTGTGTGTGTGTGTGTGTGTG
>NW_026390459.1:0-925 GCF_001194135.2 Octopus bimaculoides | reverse complement strand
TGCTAGCATGGAAAGCGGACGTTAAACGATGATGATGATGATGATATCTTTTTTTTGTCTCTTCTCTCATGGCTTGTCTACCTAGCTTTCATAATAATTTTTCTATCGTCTTGGCTCAACAGCCGTCACTGTTTGTTTTTACTGTCTTGTTCTCACTGTCCTGTTCTTGTTAATACTTTCACCCTCCGCAAAACATCCCAAATTTTATTTAATTTGCTTTGCGGGAAGGACTGTTTCAATGAAGTCGCGGAGTAGATGAAAGAGGGACAACTGATGAAGGGGTATCCTCTTTATGTTGCATGTCTCGTTTCTCTATTTGTTTTTTTCATTGTTCGAAAAATGTTCATTTTCTATGTTTTCGTTTCTCATTGTGTTTAACGTTTTTTGATGTCCTGTACTCGTATATGCATGTATGTATACGTATAGATGTAGGTATGTACATATATGTATAGATATATGCATATATTTATATATTATTTATATTAATATATGATCGAACGCCACGCAGCCTGTTCGATGTAAGTTTTATCTATATATATGTATATGTATGTATGTAGATAGATAGAAATAATACATTTCTAAATCTCTGAGAAATTTATGCAGTAGTGATGCAATAATGTAGTTATATGCTGTCAACTTAATGTGACAGTCCTATGAAGGGAATAATACTACTGCTATTTAGGAAGCAGCACCACTTCCGTTCGGCCTTGACACATTTCCTGTGTCCTTATGTTTACAAGGGGGAGACAAGCACCTCCACGTAGCTAAGCCTGCATCCAGAGACATGTTTCTGAGTCTTTGCTTGTCGTCAGTCTGTAGTAGCAATAACCTGCTAGTTGGAGATATCTGTGAAGCTCTTGTAAACATATAATAAGTCTAGTGAAACACATTCACTGATTTCAAAAATAGAAATAAAACATTTCTA
>NW_026390458.1:0-275 GCF_001194135.2 Octopus bimaculoides | reverse complement strand
ATATATATATATACAGATCATGTATATATTATTTTTATGTATTATGCATGTTATGTATGTAAATATATTATGTATTTATATATACATACATATATATTTATATATATACACATACATATATATATTTATATACATACATATATTTATATTATATACTACATATATATATATATATTATATACATACATATATATATTTATATTACATATATAACATACATATATATATATATTTATATTATATATATACATGCATGTATATATATTTATATTATA
>NW_026390457.1:0-248 GCF_001194135.2 Octopus bimaculoides | reverse complement strand
TATATATATATATATATATATACATATATAACGATGGTTTGTTACCAACTTAATGCGGCCGTCCCAGGAAAGGGAAGAATGTTACTGGTATTTAGCCCCAAGAAACACCGTTTCTAGTTAGGTACGTAACACAAGCATTCTGTGGCCTTAAGTTTTCAAACAGGGGCGATAAGCATCTCTACGCAACAAAGCCAGCATCATATGTATGTATATATATATATATAATACAAAGAATATATATACATGTA
>NW_026390456.1:0-260 GCF_001194135.2 Octopus bimaculoides | reverse complement strand
TAAGTTACGGGGACGTAAACACACCAGCATCGGTTGTCAAGCGATATATACGACGGGATTCTTTCAGTTACGTCTACCAAATCCACTCACAGAAGAAGACACTTGCCCAAGGTGCCACGCAGTTGGACTGAACCCGGAACCATGTGGTTGATAAGCAAGCTACTTACCACACAGCCACTCCTAGGGTGATAAGGTGTATGTACTTATGCGTGTCTTTATATGTATGTATGTATGTATGTATGTATGTATGTATGTATGTA
>NW_026390455.1:0-393 GCF_001194135.2 Octopus bimaculoides | reverse complement strand
TATATATATGTATGTATGTATGTATGTATGTATGTATGTATGTATATGCCTGTGTGTATACATATGTGTGTGTATGTATATATATGCATATGTATGTGTGTATGCATGTGTGTGTCCCCTGCTGCACAGATTCTTTAACAAAGTGAAACAGCTGTAAAATGGCAAGAAAATAAGCCGAGTAGGAAAGCCTGAAGTTGTTAATGTCCCTGAAAAGCGTCAACGTTAAATGCAGTCCTCAAAAGAACAATATTTCTTGAAATTGTCACAAACAGACAAATGTAAGACGCATCCAAGTGACAGCATATAACAGCTGGGTTGACTTTATAAATTGTTCATCAAAGCTCTAAGTAGATCCTTTGGGTAAGGACTGAATATATATATACATACATATAT
>NW_026390454.1:0-311 GCF_001194135.2 Octopus bimaculoides | reverse complement strand
GCACAAATTTTGGTGCAACTCTTTCACTCGCAATTTCTCGCTCAAAATTTGTTGGCAGGAGTTCCTGGATGCACTGATGATATCAACAAGTTCGACAATTATTCGCCGACGGTCCTCCAAAATCAGTTCATGAATTTTCGTGATGTTTTCATTCGTTCGGGAGTTCGATGGTAACCATGAACGAGGTTGGTGTTCCAAGTGAACATTCCTAAAGCGTGAAAATTACTCGCAAACTTGTGTTTTGTTCATGGCAGCGTCTTTGTAAGCTGTTTTAAAGTATGACAACTGTTTGGCCACCGTTTTCCTCAGCA
>NW_026390452.1:0-213 GCF_001194135.2 Octopus bimaculoides | reverse complement strand
ATATATATATATATATATGCACACACACACACATATGTATTCATATATATATACATATATACATAGATATATATATATACACATATATATACATAGATATATATATACACACATATATATACATAGATATATATATACACACATATATACATACATATACATGTATATAAACATATATATACACACACACACACACATATATATATATACATA
>NW_026390451.1:0-1342 GCF_001194135.2 Octopus bimaculoides | reverse complement strand
AGGGGGTAGGGGCAAATTGTGAGCGTCTGTGTGTGCTTGTGTGAGTGCTTTGTTTTTTTTTCAAAAATGCCAAGAAAATACTAAACAGATCATGTACAGAATGGTTATTATTTTAATGCATGCAAATGCCTTAGTATTCGTAGGCTTACATGACACACTTATTACCAGGTCATGAAAATTGTTCTTTTTCAAAAACACTGAAAATAATCAATTCAGTATTAATACCTCCCTAATATGATTGGTTATCGCAGTTCATGTGATTTCTCCATATTAATTTTTCAAGGAAGAGCTCTTTCCTTCTTGAGATAAGTTACAATATAAATGATATTAATAATTATCAAGGAAAATTACTCTAATAGAATTTCTTTGTATTTTCAAAGACAATGTTTTGCATTAGTTCTTTCGTTTTCACTTTATTGCCAAAACTTTGACCTAAATTTTTCATTTATCCAGTTTATCATTGAAATCTGATTGGCACTGTGAGACTTTCTATTTATAAATGTTCTATAATGCATAAGAAACTCTGACAACAACAGCCAGCATTGGTCAATAGAAAAGGACCAATTCTTTTCCACAACGCTCAGCTGCACGTTGCACAACTGACCCTGCAGAAATTGAACAAATTGGGCTACAAAACTCTGCCTTATCCGCCATGCTCACATGACCTCTTGCCTACCGACTACCACTTTTTCAAGCATCTCAACAACTTCCTGCATGAGAAATACTTCAAAAGCCAAAATGATGCCAAACACGCCGTCAATGACTTCATCACCACCAGAACTCAGGATTTTTACGCTACTGGCATAAATAAACTGGTTTTGCGTTGGCAAATGTGTGTTGATTTTGATGGTGTTTATTTCGATTAATAAAGTCTTGTTTGAGTCGAGATATGTGCACCTGAATTTAAAGGTTAAAAACCGCAAGAACTTTCTTGACAACCTAATATATATATATATATATATATATATATATAGACACGTACATACATACATATACACACATATTCATATGCATATATATATATAAAACACGTATGTGTGTGTGTGTGTGTGTATGTGATTGACAAATGTTACTACTTTTGTGCAACTAAAAATTTCATGCTAAACGGAGCATTCATCAGATTTCGTATTTCTCATTTTTGTCTTTTTGTCTGTCAGACAATTGACTCTATGGATCTCATCATTCCATCTTTCACTTCACAGGTTTCTGCCTTCGGAATTCACTCCAAATACATCTTGCTGATGAATGTTGTATTTGGCATGAAACTGAACCAAAGTTTGGCAAAAGTTGTAGTGTTTATCTCCTATATTATCTTAAATGTAATGTGTTCGTATATATATAT
>NW_026390450.1:0-886 GCF_001194135.2 Octopus bimaculoides | reverse complement strand
TAGATAGATAGATAGATAGATAGATAGATAGATAGATAGATAGAAATCTTAAAATCTCTAAATTGTTTCAGTTTCAAAGCTGCAGTCAAGAATACGCACCACCGTTGACTGCGTTACCCCATTATTTGAAACCTCTGATATGTGACATTTGGTGAATGAGGGAGGTTGATGCTGCTGCCTGGAACCCTTGACAGAAGGAGATCCAGTTTTACCTTAAATGCACCTACATCCACACCATGCAGGTCTCTCAGGCATTTGGGAAGGATATTGAAGAGTTGTGGGCCCTTGAGACCCAAGCTGTTGCGGCATCTGGTCCTGTATTTTGATGGAGCTACTAGAATTTTTGGCATTATGCAGTGGCGCCTCTTTCTGCTGTTGTCTAACTTTCAATGCCAAAGTTGGATTTTCCAGATGTATATCATTGCATATCTTCCCCGCCTTCGTTCTGGTGTGAAGAGTTTTAATTCTTTCAGTCTTTCCCAGTAGCTGATACGTTGCATTGACACGATTTTCTTTGTGTAAGTTCGATGAATTGCTTCCAGTTCCGCCGTTAATTTTATACTGTGTGGTGACCATAGTTGGAAGCTGTACTCCAAGCTTCTGAGGGCGTGTGTCCGTCAAAGAACCATCATTGTTTCCTTTTCTCGTGTTTTGAAAGTTCGGATGACCCATCCAGCTAGACGTTTGCATTTTATTACCAAATTGGTAATATGCACTTGGAAAGATGCATCATTGCTCATGTCAATGCCCGGGTATATATACACATATATATATGTATATATATATACATATACGTACATATACATATATATATACATATATGACACAGTGAAGTGGAGAAATTTGAAAAGACAACACGAGACCGGTTATTTCTCAAAATACAATG
>NW_026390449.1:0-341 GCF_001194135.2 Octopus bimaculoides | reverse complement strand
ATAATAATAATTAGCAAGTAATTAAATTGTAATCATTTAATTAATTTGGGGATTTGTATTTTTACTTATTCATAGGACCACTAGGCTGAATGTATTTAGGAACGTTTAGCCAATTACTGTTTACTTTAAATCTGATTTCTGATAAACTCATGTTGATCTTTGTCATTGCCTGTAACCTATAAGCATAATATGCTTGCAAATGTATGCCCAAGGGTAACATAGGTAATTATACCGGTAGTAAAGCGGATATTCTTATCCCTTAGAAGGTTATTCCAGCTACTAACTCTACTAACCTTATACATACATACATACATACATACATACATATATGTATTATGTAT
>NW_026390448.1:0-252 GCF_001194135.2 Octopus bimaculoides | reverse complement strand
CACACCCACACTTATATGCACGCGCTCATACACGCACACATACACATACACATATACACACGCATATAGTCCTGGTAAGTTGTTATTACATCATTCATATTTGTAAGAGTGACTAATGGTAACTAATAAGTAACATATAATAACGTCTTAAGTGTCTCCCAAAATAAGGCTACATTAACAAATAATGTAATTATTCGCTAATGTGACTTTATTTTGAGACATACTATTCTAGGATCTCATATGTAATATATA
>NW_026390447.1:0-293 GCF_001194135.2 Octopus bimaculoides | reverse complement strand
AAATGGTAAACAAGGTGCAACAAACAAGCAGGCCACATTGAAACATCCCCAAGAAATTTATCTCTAATGATTATTGTGGCATTTGCCGTTAAATTAGCAGTTCATACATGTGTTTGGTTAATTTATACTGCATACAAAATAAAAGCGTACTACATACATACAACTGCTTACAAAATTAGGGATTACTCTTTTAGTCTTTTACTTGTTTCAATTATTTGACTGCGGCCGTGCTGGACAACCGCCTTTAGTCGAGAAAATCGACCCCGTGACTTATTCTTTGTAAGCCTAGTACT
>NW_026390446.1:0-320 GCF_001194135.2 Octopus bimaculoides | reverse complement strand
ATGTATATATAATATATTCGTGTGCATGCATACATGTATGCATGTATATATGTATGCATGTATGCATGTATGCATATATGTATATATGTGTGCGTGTGCATATATGTATGTATGTGTGTACGTATACATGTGTGTGTTCATATTTATATGCACCTATGTATGTACGTATGTATGCATGCATGCATGTTTGCATGTATGTATGTGTGTATATGCATATAAACATGCATGTATATATATATACATGTGCTTATATGCATATATGTGTATAGATGTGATTGCGTGCGTGTATGTTTGTGTGTGTGTGTATGTGTGCGCGCGTG
>NW_026390445.1:0-244 GCF_001194135.2 Octopus bimaculoides | reverse complement strand
GAATGAAAAATAAAACTTTTACCTTCCCTTTGAAATTGCTCTTAAATGTGGCATTGGTCGTTTTGACTGCTTCTTCTAGCATGTGAAATTACCTGCTATTGGTAGTTTCTCTTGTGTTTAAACGTACACTATTTTATATTGAGAATATGTTGTCTATTGACTTTTTATACATACTGGGCCACTAGTAGTGAAATTTCTGGAAATATTTGCTACCCAATATATTTTACGTGTATATATATATATA
>NW_026390444.1:0-429 GCF_001194135.2 Octopus bimaculoides | reverse complement strand
TATATATATAAACACAGACTGAAGGAATGTTAGATAGATAGATAACCTTCTTTTATTAGCTACACAGGGTTAGATAGATAGATAGATAGATAGATAGATAGATAGATAGATAGATAGATAGATAGATAGATAGATAGATAGATAGGTAGATAGATAGATAGATAGATAGATTGATAGATAGATAGATAGATAGATAGATAGATAGATAGATAGATAGATAGATAGGTAGATAGATAGATAGATAGATAGAGAGAGAGAGAGAGAGAGAGAGAGAGAGAGAGACAGATAGTCATTTGTAAATCTTCGTCATATACAGGGGAAAATATATTTCCGTGCAAATCTCCGAGAGACTTCAATACCTCGTGTATTATTTTTGTTACCTGTGAATAGTCCTAAGCTTGTACATATCGTACAATTTCCCCTTTACAA
>NW_026390443.1:0-501 GCF_001194135.2 Octopus bimaculoides | reverse complement strand
ACGCACACACACGCTCACACACGTATACATACACACATTTAAATATGAGCGTGTGTGCGTGTGTGTTGGGCGAGAATTTGAAGTTATGTTGTTTGGTTGTTTCAAGTTCTGTTCATGCGTTTTTTTTGTTTTTTGTCTTTTTATCGTATGTAGTTCGTGTGTTCGCTCATTTCTGTTGTTTGTTTTGATCGGTTTTCCTTTATGTACGTCTTATGCGATAAATATGTCTATATGCTTGCAGATTATCCCATTATACATTTGGTTTCGAAATAAAGAATATTTCAATCACTCCCAAAATATCATCTTCCCAAAATTCAAGAAACTAAATTCAGCCCCTGATTTGTTTTCAGCTAACTCACATATATATAAAAGGTATGATTTTTTCCCCCAAAAATTATTTATCATGTATCCATCGAAGAGATGAATGCGCTAGATAAACAGCTTTTATTCAAATCCTGACAACATCCATTTTGTTAACATATGAAATGTGTACACCACTTC
>NW_026390442.1:0-350 GCF_001194135.2 Octopus bimaculoides | reverse complement strand
ACTGAGCTCCTTTACAACTGAGCTCCTTTACAACTGAGCTCCTTTACAGCTGAAGTAACGTGAAATGAGATATTTCCATGAAATAGAAAGTACGACCTTACAATCGCAAGCGCAACAGACTAATCACTAGGCCAGACCTCTCTGGTTATTAATAAATATTTGAAGAACAATATAATTTTATATCCAGCAGGGAAGCGGATGAAAGACCGCGTAGACGTCCTCATCTTGGCTTGTCATTCCTCTTTTTCATTGATGAAAATTATAACCGCCATTTGACTGAAAGCGAAATACATCTTGATACGAGTCCAACAAACTGTATTACTCAATAAGCTATTTGTTCCTCAATAAAA
>NW_026390441.1:0-596 GCF_001194135.2 Octopus bimaculoides | reverse complement strand
ACAAAACAATGTACACGATAACACTTCCAATCAGTTAAGATAAGAAGCCAAGGGAGCTACTGTCTGATATAGATATAGATATAGATATACATAACTGGATATATATTTATATAAATATATATATATAGAAACACATTGAATAACACGAATCATCTGAAAATTTAATTGACCTATTACAAAAAGTATAGTATGTTTCTTCATACCAAGTTATCTGAATTGAAAATTGACTAGGAAAGCGGGAAAGACTTTGACCTAAAGTTTCATTGGAGGCTACTATGGGCCAAATAAAAACATTCAATCAAATGACTAGAGAACCAACAACTCGGTTACCCAATTAACAGCTGTTGTTTTTAAGATGAAGTATATGTAGTGTTGTCATAAATAGCGAGGAAACCTAGAGTAATCAACGATATTCGATGACATATAACATGAGAAGCCCTTTTCTAAACTCTAAATTCTTTCACGTCGGACGCTTGTCACAAGCAATAATATACAGTTGAACGCAGCCTTGCATTATTCTTCCGTTTTTTTTTATAATTTCCATTGATCCAGCATTAGTGATATATGTCTTATTTAAAGTCTTTACATATATATAT
>NW_026390440.1:0-419 GCF_001194135.2 Octopus bimaculoides | reverse complement strand
ATATATATATATATATATATATATATATATATATAATTCTGACTGGGTTAACCTTGTGTCTCTTCCACAGCAAGACATCTGTTTCTGTCCCTCTGTCACACTCTAACCTCTCATCTGGCACAAAACCACCTCATCCAGTACCTCATCTCAGTGACCCTTCCATCATTAGTGCCATGTAAAAAGGCATCAATTATACACTTGAGTAGATATACACCTCACCTGCTACACTCTTCAGTAGATAACACACTTATCAGCAATAACCATAAAATGTTATGTATCTACATCAAACATTATCATTTTCTATATACTGTTGTTATTATGTTAAACTGTCAAATGTCCAAATTTGACCAAATGCATTTTCTTTTTCAGTATTTAGTTTTGCTTGCAATAGCCAGTTCTTTTGGTCAAACTATCATATC
>NW_026390439.1:0-725 GCF_001194135.2 Octopus bimaculoides | reverse complement strand
CTGGCACACACACACACACACACACACACACATCCACACACATGTATATAGTACCTACAACTACGAAACCAATTCTTTCTTCTACTTAATGTGACAAACAATTCCATTTATGTCCTAAAACATCGGAAGGACAATAAACGGACAAAAATGCGATTTCATGATCAATAAATCGATTAATCGATTACAATAAAATAGCGAAAGATATAATTTTTTTTTAAATGTAACAATAACAACAGCTACAAAATCAAAAGGTTTTTTTTTAAATGAATAAAAAAAATAATAATAATGAAAACCAATTAAACTGAATCTAGAAAAAATCTTTATAATATCATTAAAACTATTGCTCCACTACCATCGTCATCGCCACCGCCATCACCAACAGCATAAGTGACATCATCAACGTCAGTAACGCTATAGGCAACTGCATCATCATCATGAACATCATCACCATCCGCAACACCATTGTCATCATCATCATCGTCATCATCATCACCATCACCATCACCATGAGCCCCTAGGTCCCAGTTCCAAAACTACTTATATTGAAGTAATTTAAATCAAATTTTCCATGTTATTGTGAAATTTGTCTTGGAATGATCAAATGGCTTCCGCCAGTGAGAAGAAGCACTAATAACATTATGGCGATACAATTTTCAACAACTTTTGAAAATGTGCATGTGTATGTGTATATATATATATATATGCGAGTAAAACTAAATACAAAA
>NW_026390438.1:0-285 GCF_001194135.2 Octopus bimaculoides | reverse complement strand
GTGTGTATATATGTATGCATGTATGAATATATATTTAATAGAAAACTAGGTCGTTTTCGAGCCACAGGCTCATAAGGTCGATTTCCCGCATTCTGTGACGTATACATGCTCCCCTTGGACGGGACACCAGTCATCGCAGGATTATTCATTTTCTTTTCTTCCATTGAGTAGACCGGAGAATTGTGAAATGAATTACCGGGCCAGGAATCGAAACCATAATCTTACGATCATGGTACAACACCTCAACCTCTAAACCACGCACCTCACTCTCTCTCTCTCTCTCTC
>NW_026390437.1:0-241 GCF_001194135.2 Octopus bimaculoides | reverse complement strand
AGTCTCCGCGTAACGAATCCTCACAGAAGTCTTTGCTGGACACGAGGCTATAGTAGAATACACTTGTCTAAGGTGACACGCGTAGACTGAACCTGGAACAATGTGATAGGGAAATATTTTACACATCATACATCCACTCCTGCGCATACATATATATATGTGCATGGATATATATGTATATATATATATACATATGTTGTTGTACTTGGGTATGGTCATATTGCCAGTTTAGCCAATAAAA
>NW_026390436.1:0-357 GCF_001194135.2 Octopus bimaculoides | reverse complement strand
TCAACTAATCATAACTAAAATATTATTAAACAGTCTTATAACCCTGTTTTCCTCTTTGCTTGAGTGGAACAGTTTACTTTTGGAGAAAGGTGGCAAGCTGGCAGAAATGTTAGCTCGCTGGGCGAAATACTTAGCGGCATTTTGCCTGTCTTTACATTCTGAGTTCAAATTCTGCTGAGATCGACTTTGTTTTTCATCCTTTTGGGGGTTGATAAATTAAGTACCAGTTGTGCACTGGGATCGATATAATCAACTGGCCCCCTCCTCCAGAATTTCGGGCCTTGTGCTTAGAGAATAAAAGTTTACTTTTGGAGAAAATTCTTTTACAGCAGAATGTCCTTCCTATTATTAACTTCT
>NW_026390435.1:0-380 GCF_001194135.2 Octopus bimaculoides | reverse complement strand
TTGCAGCCCCTATTTGTTCCATGTATTTCTCAAGATTTTTATTCACTGTTGCCAGGGCTGCGACAATTATTGGTGCTACTACCACATTTTTCAGGAGTGAAACCGCCTGGTGTTGATAGCTTCGGTCTTATTCAGTCAATTTCGACTTAAGGACATGCATAACATTAACGTAGTTCTCAGGGAGATTCAGCCTCACACAGAATATGACAAGGCTGGCCCCTTTGAATTACAGCTACAACTCGAGACATTTATATATATGAATGTATGTGTATGTCTGTGTGTGTATAGTTTAGGTTAGTTAAAACATATTTGCAATAAGTGTCGCGTGATGGAAATAGACGCAATTACCAAACTTTCATTTATAGATCCATTTATTATTT
>NW_026390434.1:0-235 GCF_001194135.2 Octopus bimaculoides | reverse complement strand
GCCAAGCTGTATCAGCCTTTGCCATTCCCTTCGATGACATTGGTGGCGTGAAGAGAGGATGCTGGTATGCATGGGTGACTACTGGTCTTCCATAAACAACCTTGCCCGGACATGTGCCTTGAAGGGTTACTTTCTAGGTGTAATTGCATGGTCATTCATGACCTAAAGGAGTCTTTTATGTGTCCACAGTGTGTTGTGTTCTTGAGCAAGACACTTTATTTCACATTGCTCCAGT
>NW_026390433.1:0-373 GCF_001194135.2 Octopus bimaculoides | reverse complement strand
TTAAAACAAATTGAATGAAATATGTGAGAGATAATATATACAGAGAAAGAGAGAGGGAGAGAGAGAGAGAAACATAAAAAGTGTGGTAAATTAGTAGAGAGTGGCTGATGGTGACAGAGAGAGAGAGAGTAGATCTAAAAGTTGAGTTATTTCTTACAGAATATATATATTTTTTTTATTGTTACCTACAGATGACTTCCCCTTCGAGATGATAATTGTCTTTTTTTATTATTATTATTATTTATGAATGATTTTGTTCAGGATGCAGATTTGTAAAGTGAAATTCATTTTTCTGGAAAAGCACACAAATTCAGAGTTTTTCAGGGTTGTTTGATATGATTCATATAAAAGGCACATTGATATGATGCCTTTA
>NW_026390432.1:1818-1948 GCF_001194135.2 Octopus bimaculoides | reverse complement strand
GAGAGAGAGAGAGAAAGAGAAAGCTCAAACAGTTTGATTCAAACTCCTTGGTACTCTGAGTTTCAAGCATGATGCTAATTCTCAGCTGTTGGATATCATGCTTGATACTCAGAGTACTGAGGAGTTTGAA
>NW_026390432.1:332-718 GCF_001194135.2 Octopus bimaculoides | reverse complement strand
AAGAAAATTAAGCACTAAGTGAAAAGCAAATGAAATTTTAATGTTCACTAGCTAAATAAAATAGTTCTACAGAATTTTAATTCAGTTAAATAAAATCAATCCTCAGAATTTTAACCTGGTAAATTTGAAAATGTGCTCTGAAATCCGTGCCAGAAATCTGAAAGAACTGGATTTTTGAATGTCAACTGTATACACATATACACCATCATTATCATCTCATCATCAGTGTCACTACTTACGGTAAATATCTATGCCATTGATGTACCACAAGTGTTTACTGATGGGAGGTTTGCTGGTTCCATTACAGGTGAAGGTAGCTGAACCGCCATCACTGGCCACAATACTTTTTGGTTTTGTGGTCCATTCAGGTTTAGCTGAAACACACA
>NW_026390432.1:0-322 GCF_001194135.2 Octopus bimaculoides | reverse complement strand
AAACACACAAAATTAACAAAAACAACTGTAATACCAACAAAATCAACAACTACAACATTTATTGTGTTATCACACCATCACTCTCTCTTCTAACTTGCTCTCTCTCCTATTTCTTTGGTACTGTCTTTATTTAGATAATATTTTCCTAAATCTCATAACATAGAACTTTTAGCACACATAATGTTAAAGTCAGATATGCTTGCTTAGATACTGACAGCTCCAACACTGCATTCCACAACAGAATAAAACCATTCACCCATACTCAGTCCTATGTGTATGTTGTTGTTGTTGGCACTCCGTCGCTTACGACGTCGAGGGTTCC
>NW_026390431.1:0-209 GCF_001194135.2 Octopus bimaculoides | reverse complement strand
CTGTTGTTGTTTTTGTCGCTGGTGGTGGTGATTGTGGTGTCGTTCTTGTGAGGGGGGGGATCATTTTTATCTTTGGAATTCGAGTGTGTTCGAATCCCCCTGACAAAAAGTAGGGGACTGATTTGGGCAGTTAGGGGTGTGAAGACTTTGTTTTTAACTTTTTTTCCATTTTTGTTTATATAATTTCTCATTAAGTACTTCCTGTAACA
>NW_026390430.1:0-546 GCF_001194135.2 Octopus bimaculoides | reverse complement strand
ATATATACACATATATATATACATATATATATATATATGTATATGTTTATATATATATGCACACACTTATACATATATTTGAATACTTCACACTGTTGTACACCATATACACCATATATACACCATATGTTCACATTTTTATTGTTCAACTACAAAGGTAAGTTGAAATTTCATTTCAAGTTTGAACGGCCTTTTGTTTGACTTTTTTTTTATTGATGTAACTTCATTTACAGTATGAAAGAGTAGAATCACACGTCTGAAGTTAGAGCAAGTCACCGTAGATAACTGTTCGGCACAACGTGCCACATATATACGCATGCATATGTACATACATACATACATACATACATACATACATGTCTATGTGTGTGTTTTGTGAATAGCCACAGGCGTGGCTCTTTGTTAGAAAGCTTACTTCCCAATCACATGGTTCCAGGTTCAGTCCCACTGCGTGTATCTTTTACTATGACTTCGGGCCGCCCAAAGCCTTTTGAGTACATTTGGTAACCGGAAACTGAGAGAAGCCCGTCGTGTATATATATATAT
>NW_026390429.1:0-435 GCF_001194135.2 Octopus bimaculoides | reverse complement strand
ATATATATATATATATATATATATATATATATATACATATGATTATTCGTATTTTTGCATGGGTGTGTCTGCATTATCATTATTTATATTAATTAATTAATGACTAACTATATATTTTTTTATAACTGTATCTATTTCTATTTTATAACTGTAAATATTTTAAACTATAATGGTACACTGCATTTTTCCTGTTGTTATGTTTTCATTTTGTTTTAAATATGATTAATTCCGTTGTACATCCTTCCCTGAAGATATTCTCACTTACAGAAATTAACCGAATTAATTTAGTTAAATTAAATTAAATTTGGCTAATTTTTATGCAGCAAGTGATGAATTGAAACAACTGTAGGTCTGGTCTTGATAATGTCAATAAACTTTTATCAATTTTATCTCTATCTTCTCTCTTGTTTCGTATATATATATATATATATATAT
>NW_026390428.1:163-280 GCF_001194135.2 Octopus bimaculoides | reverse complement strand
TTCCTTTGCTATTTCCTTCTTAAGTAATACGTACGTACGTTCATTCGTACGTACTTTCGTTCATACAATCGCTCGTACGTCCGTTCTTACGTTATTTCCTGCATACGTACGTACGTT
>NW_026390428.1:0-153 GCF_001194135.2 Octopus bimaculoides | reverse complement strand
GTACGTCCGTTCTTACGTTATTTCCTGCATACGTACGTACGTTCCTTCGTCCGTTCATACCTACGTTCGTTCGTTCGTACGTTCGTTCTGTACGTTCGTTCGATCGTACGTTCGTTCGTTCGTACGTACGTTCGATCGTAAGTACGTACGTTC
>NW_026390427.1:0-392 GCF_001194135.2 Octopus bimaculoides | reverse complement strand
GTGTCTGGTCCCAGCATGGCATCGCAAAGCAAACAAAAGTTGCTGTGTACTGTGCATGTGTGCTGACATCGCTCCTCTACTCATGTGAGACATGGACCCTGCACAAACGTCAGATAAGGGACCCTGAACGCTTTCCTCAGAGATGTCTCAGACACATTTTCAATGTTGACTGGACCTAAAAAATTCCAGACACACAGGTCCTGAGGACAGCTGATATCTAGAGTATTGAGGTAGAAGTCTTGCTAATTGCTTCATTATTACTGCTTTTAACAGCAATAATGCTTTCATATAATTACTTTTTAAGTGTTAATTGCATTGCTCATGTGTGTATTTATCGTTGGCTTGGTGGTTTTTGAAGCTTTCGCTTTCATCTTTGGCAAGTAGTATTTTTA
>NW_026390426.1:0-484 GCF_001194135.2 Octopus bimaculoides | reverse complement strand
TTCAATATTTCTTATTCTTTTTGTTGCTACTTCCAGGATTCATTATTTGTAATTCTGTTCGTTACTTCCTCCAGGATTCAATATTTCTTATAATTTTTCTTGCTTCTTCCAGGATTCTATATCTCTTATTCTTTTTCTTGCTTCATCCAGGATTCAATATTTCATAAACTTTTTGTTGCTTCGTCTAGGATTCAATATTTCTTATTCTTCTGGTTGATTCTTCCAGGATTCAATATTTCTTATTGTTTTTGTTACTTCCTCCAGGATTCAATATTTCTTATTCGTTTTCTTGCTAATTCCAGGATTCATTATTTGTTACACTTTTTGTTGTTACTTCCAGGATTCATTATTTCTTATTCTTTTTGTAGCTACTTCCAGGATTCAATATTTCTTATTCATTTTGTTGCAACTTCCAGGATTCATTACTTCTTATACTTTGTGTTGCTACTTCCAGGATTCAATATTTCTTATTCTTTTTGTTGCT
>NW_026390425.1:516-774 GCF_001194135.2 Octopus bimaculoides | reverse complement strand
ATATAAGTCTTGGGAACGGCTTATTCGACTAAATCCTTTGAAGGCGGTGCTCCAGCATTGCCGCAAAGTAGTTAGCTGAATATTGAACCAATTAACTAATAATAAAGAACGGGAATTGAACCAGTGCGTGTGTTTATAATACTGGCATAATTACGCTGTCTAGACAAAGCAAAATATTTATAAGCATACATACATACGCACATATGTATGTAATGTATATATATATATATATATATATATATGTGTGTGTGTGTGTGT
>NW_026390425.1:0-506 GCF_001194135.2 Octopus bimaculoides | reverse complement strand
GTGTGTGTGTGTGTGTGTGTGTGTGTGTGTGTGTGTGTACGGATGTATGTTGGTATGTATGCATATCTGTGTATTTATGTTTGCCACGCAGTAACCTGTAAAGTCCTCGCTGTCTCCATGGAACTTGCTAGAAATCAGTCTACATAATTAGCTGAAATGTCTTTTAGCTTGCAGTGATGACCTCAATTCTGCCTCTTTAGTTCATATCTCATATAATAAAAAACAAATGCACAAATCTCTCTCACACCTTTGTCTCTTCCTTCTTTCTCAGTCTCTCCTTCTTTTTCTCCCTTTCTCTCTCTCTCTATCTATCTCTCTCGTTTTCTATCTCTCGCTTCTCTGATTCGTAACTGCACGTTATCACCTACCTCTCTGTCACTCTCTCCCCCTATCTTTCTCTCCTATTTCTTTGTATATATCTATCTATCACTCCCTATACCTCTGCCTGTGTCCCTCTGCCTGTCTATCTATCTATCTATCTTTTTATCTCTCTCTCTCTCTCCCTA
>NW_026390424.1:0-326 GCF_001194135.2 Octopus bimaculoides | reverse complement strand
ATGAAAGATTTCCCACATATTTCACAATGATATGGTTTTTCTCCAGTGTGACTGCGTTTGTGAGTTACAAGATGAGAGTTCTTAATGAAACATTTACCACATATTTCACAGTGAAAGGGCCTCTTCTTCCGATGTATTTCTTTATGCTTCAAGACTTCATGTTCTGAAGAGAATGTTTTCTTACAAATATCACATCTATATTCAATAATATTTCCCTGTAACGATCTTTCTTTAGAAAATGTTTCGTTATGTACTGGTTCCTCATTTCTGCCAGTTTGTGTAACATTCTCCATATTAATTCTCGAGGAATTCTCAAAAGCTGAAAA
>NW_026390422.1:6749-8358 GCF_001194135.2 Octopus bimaculoides | reverse complement strand
GAGAGAGAGAGAGAGAGAGAGAGAGAGAGAGAGAGAGAGATGTATGCATGTGTATGAATGTTTGTTTCTCTTTCCCTTGACATCACAATTAACGCAAATGATTGTTGTTCATTTCTGATATTTTGTAAAAGTATGTATGGCCATGGGGAAATATTAACTTGCTTGGAAACAGGTGAGGGTTGGCAACAGGAAGGGAATCCGATTGTAAAAAATCTACCTCCATAAACTCTGTCCAATCGACACAAGCATGGAACATGGACGATGATGTTGATTTTATGTATGTTTATGACAGTGATGCTCTCCTCTTTCTGTTACAGGTACCCAGCCACCTGTGATGTTAATCAACCCACCTACCCAGGTACTGCTTAAAGAATTTGAGACTGTGGTAGTTCCATGCAAGGCCAGTGGTGAACCACAACCAACGTATGTATTATTGTTTGTGTAGTAGTGGTGGTGGTGCAATCATGTGGTTCTGGTGGCAGTAGAGCAGAAGTGGTGGCTATGTGGTGTGGAGATAATGTAGTCACGTCGTGAGGATGGGCGTTAGGAAAAGTGGTTGTCTGGCTTTTCAATTTATGATTCTTTTCGTTATTGGTACAGGGGCTTAGAATTTTTGCTCATTCCCCCGATTCAATTAATATGTATCAGTGAAGATTTATAGTTGTAGTTATGTTCTGACTGCTATTTTTAGCATGCTGATGCTGTTTTTAGCATTCTTAATTATTAATACATGCATATATAAGTATGAATATATATAGATTATATTGGATGCTCCGGTAACACGTTTAAGCAATGCTGCTCCAACCACAGATCTTCTTTCAGGATACCGGAAATGAGAGACACTACATCATTAACCAGCCATGTATGGCAGCTGAAGGATGACAGAAATCCACATGTAATATCATGGAAAATCCTAGAAACACCAGGCCCCTACATAAATGGAACCAAGTGTTGTAAACTGTGCATAGCCAAACGGATAAGGATATCAAAGGACACCCTTGACCTGGGGAACATCCTTAGCTCCAGAGTGGAAGTCCTTGGACCCTGCTTGCACTTCAGGAAATTCCAACTGGTCTCCCGAGATCTACACACTAACAGGGTCAATTACAAATAACAGCCAAAAGGAGACAATCCCCTGTTGTTGACATACAATAGCGAAGTCTTTTCTTCCTCCATTTTCTAGAGAGGCCTCTTGCTATAGAGGCCATAGGCCAACAGGTTTAGGGTTTGATGATGCTCTGCAAAGCTAAGCACTTTACAGACATGAAACCCAATATCCCATACACCAGCCATATCTTTATTTTTCCTTATCTATCTATCTATCTATCTATGAGGAATTTAATTGTCACTAAATGTGACTAGGGTGTTAGAAACACCTATATTGCTAGAAATAAGAGCTAAAATGGTCTAATGCTGTAGTCAACACACATAAATGTGAACATATACACTAACAGGGACCTTAATCGTCCAAAAATAGTTGAAGTTTGAGTCAGTCTTAGCTCATGAGGCAATGGAAATTGTCAAAACTGATGTCAGTATTAAGAATTCTCGATCGCCATTTAGTGACAGTTATGTGTATGTATGTATGTGCATATATATATATATATAT
>NW_026390422.1:2055-6371 GCF_001194135.2 Octopus bimaculoides | reverse complement strand
TGAGCTTGGTCGTTGCCAGTACCGCCTGACTAGCCTTCGTGCCGGTGGCACATAAAAGCACCCACTACACTCTCTGAGTGGTTGGCGTTAGGAAGGGCATCCAGCTGTAGAAACTCTGCCAATTCAGATTGGAGCCTGGTGGAGCCATCTGGTTTCACCAGTCCTCAGTCAAATCGTCCAACCCATGCTAGCATGGAAAGTGGACGTTAAACGATGATGATGATATATATATATATATATATATATACATATATACACACACGTGTGTGTATGTATGGTTATATGTTTGGGGGGTGTATGCACACATGCATGTGTGTGTGTGTGTGTGTGTCTACTTTTTGTCTCTTCACATTGTTTTTAAACTTGCTATTCAGTTTCTCTGTCTTTCTCTTTGTCTGTATCTCTTTCTCTCTTTCTCTCACACACACTCACGCAAACACCCACACAGACA
Organism: Octopus bimaculoides; assembly: GCF_001194135.2. NCBI lineage: Eukaryota > Metazoa > Mollusca > Cephalopoda > Octopoda > Octopodidae > Octopus > Octopus bimaculoides. Next base: position 5,920 of record NW_026390422.1, on the reverse strand, counting down.
GACCCCTGTCCTCCTTTCTACTTTTCTCAATCCACACCCATTATCACTTCATTTATAAGTACATCCACCTACTCTCTATCCCCATTTCCATCTTCATCTTTTTCCCTCTCTCCTACAACCAGGTACACGTGGAAAAAGAACAAAAAAGACTTCAACATGGCTGGCAGACATGGCAGACATATCCTCACCGTACCACACGAGGGAACACTTGTGTTCAAGCAACCCAAAAGGAAAGACGCTGGCATATATCAGTGCTTTGCAAACAACTCTTATGGAGTGGCCATTTCAGGCATTGTTGAACTACGTTTTGCATTCCTGAATCCATACACCGTTTCGATACTAAAGACCATCACTGCATTACCAGGGGCATCTCTCCTCCTCTCTTGTAACAAGCCAACCAGTTACCCTGAGGCCAATGTGTCGTGGTTATTGAAACACAATAATGGGTCAACCAAGGCCTTTAACTTCACTGAACGAATCCTAATGGATCACGAAGGTCAGTATTGCCTTCTTATTATGACCACCACTACCAATACTGTTTTGTCTTCTTTGATGACTAGATATCAGTGTTGTTGTTTAGCTCCAGGTCAGTCCTAATCCTTAGACAGACCTATGGTCAAAAATGTTCCAACTATGGCCATCCCATCTTTTATTCATAGTATATCTAGGACTATATTATCTAATGTATAATATAATGCTGTTCTATATTTTAGAGATGAGGAATTCTGTACATTATTTATATTATTTACATTGGACGGATATGTGTCCTCATCTTGTTTGTTGTTACCACAACATTTTGGCTGATTTACTCTCCAGCATTCATCAGGTGTCTTGGTGTAATTTTGAACCCAACCCAGGGTTTTCGTTCTTACGGTATTTTTTGCTGATGCTGTTATTATTATTATTATTATTATTGTTCAGTAGTTTTATTTTTATAACGTGCTTTCACTTCACTACCGAGCGCAGCTCTGTGTGCCTTGGGTATGTGCTGTGGTTTGCTGTGGTGCTCTTATGTTTACTGTATTGAAAGTGTTTTGCGTAGAACGTGTGCAGTACCCAGTAGTGCAATTTTCTGTATGTTATATATATTTGTAAGTCCTGGTATTTTTGTTATGTATTTGTCTGAATATTTTTATTATTATTATTATTATTATTATTATTATTATTATTACGGAATTGAACTTGAAATCTTGGGGTTAGCAGCCCATGCTCTTAACCATTATGCTCTATGCATCACTGTATACACTGTCATCACTGTATACACCTTTATACTCTGGCTCCACCAGGAAGATGTCCAAGTACTGCTAGATCATGTAAACTCAATAAAGTATTTCATATAGTTCACAATGGAAAAGAAAAAGGACAATCAGCTAGCATTCCTGGATGTATTAATAACATGCACTAAGCATGGGTTCAGGACATAATACAAAACTTTGCAAATATCTCCTTCGAATAAAACCACCAGTAAAAGAGAATATGACCAAAGACTGTGTGTACTCCATCCCATGCAGTTGTAGTAGGTTATACAAAGGCAAAACATGCTTCCCACTCAAAATAAGGGTAGAGTAACATTGTAAGGCTTTGACATGAAGAGATGTTGAAAAATCAGGTATAGCTGATCACGGATGGAAAAATGGAGACCACCTTCCCCTGTGAGATGAAATTAAAATAATTGGTATATATCAAATATTGTAAATAATGTATAATATGATTGTTATTATTTGTGGCATTATTTGTTGTTGCAGTTAATTTGCCTTGGATCAGCCCTATCATCTTCTATCATCAAAGATGTTCCAGCTACCATTGTCCCATCTTTTATTAAGACATTGTTTATCTAGGACTACATTACCTAATGTATAGTATAGTAGTTAGTGTTAGTGACTATAGTTATTGGTGTTGTTGTTATTTAATCCCAGTTCAATCCAAATCCAGTGGACAGACCTATGATCCAAGATGTTCTAGCTGTAACCGTTTGGACTTTTATTCAGACATAGCAAATCTGGAGCTACATTATCTTATATGATTGACCCCATCCAACCCCACCCTGCTACTGCTTTCATTCAAAATATTAATGTACAAGATGGAAAATTTTAAATTGAAACACCCCACTGACTTACATGTAAGATGGCTGTACATAGTTGCTGTTGTGGAAAAAGTTATTGACACCCCTGTGGGATTGGAAGAATGGACCAACCGAACTCTTAAAAAGAGTATCATATTGGTTGAGACAAGAGACAGTTGTAGGAGCCATTGAGAGTTCGTGGAAGTCATAGGAAGTCATTGAGAGTAATTTGAAGTACATTGTTGAAGACAGTTGTGTCTGTCCTTGCTTTGTGAAATCTGTATATCCAACACAGAATCATACAAATGTTGTATTGATAGATTTACAACTATGAGTTTAAATACTTCAGTTATTTGTGAGTGCTAAGGATAGTAGATGTGTAGGGAATCAACCATGATGTAAATATCAGAGTGGCACCCCGATAGAATAAGTACTAGGCTTCTAAAGAATAAGTCCTGGGGTCGATTTGCTCGACTAAAGACAGTGCTCCAGCATGGCCACAGTCAAAAGACTGAAACAAGTAAAAGAGTAAAAGAGATATATATACACACACATATATATAAACAGACAGACAGATAGATATATTAAGGTTTTTTTCAAGATTGGCCAACTGGTGGGAGAATAAGACATGATGGAGTGAGGATACACTTTACAGATAACTTGTGTGTGTGTGTGTGTGTGTGTGTGTGTGTGTGTGTGTGTGTTTGTGTGTGTGTGTGTGTGTGTGTGTATGTAATTCATTAGACAATTATTTAGTCATTTGTCTCAAACTCTACTTAAATTCTGGCAATATCTTTATCCATTCTCATCTACAAACAGACATCTGGAAAAACAAAATACAGTAGTGTCCATCAAGAGGTTCCATATTCTAGGAACATTACCAAATACAATTAGGGCCTGCATAAAAATGGAGTGCATCGTGGCAGAGATATTGTGGCTAAAATAACCAAGACGAAGACACTAGTATTAAAGTATTAATATAAAATGATAATTCCACACTCAGAAATACACATAAAATTCTTCTCTCCACACCTCTTCCCCTCTTTCTCTTTCAGCCAACCTTGTCTTTGTTAATGTACAAGAAGAAGACTCCTACAAAGACACTGCCTATGTTTGTGTGGCTTCCAATATGTTTGCACGAGCATTCACAGTGGGTAAACCCATTTTTTTGAAAACCTTACCAGGTGAGATCTACTTTAATTTCCAAATGAACACTCAAGGATACACAAAGCTTCAAACTGTTTCTTATCATTGTCAAAGACTATCCCTTGATTTGAATACATTTTTGTAAAATAATTTTTGACACCACTGAGGATACACAAAAAAACCTCACTCTTGACTTTTGAAAATCTTTTTTAATAAGTGAAACCGGCATCTCATCATTTATTAAGACAAACAAAAATGCTTATGGATTCTTCATAGCCTTTTTGTTTGTCTTAATAACTGACAAGGTGCCAGAGCAGATTTCCGCCCTGACATCCGAAACTTGGAGTTTTATTATGGCAACCAAATAATTGTCACATATTATATTACAGATAAATTCCTCTATTTACATAATATCAAGGTCTCATTCATTCTTTTGTTGTCATATTATTATCAATAATTATATATATATATATATAAAGAGTATGAAAGGTATTGGTGTCAGGAAGACTCAAAAGGTATCAGGTGGACACTAAGTAAGTGCTATGGATAGACCATGGTTAAGCTCCAGGCTCAATAATGATATGAGTGAGAAGTCCAACATGGGTCATGTATTAGCATGCATATATATATATATATATATATATATATATATATATA
>NW_026390422.1:0-1766 GCF_001194135.2 Octopus bimaculoides | reverse complement strand
ATATACACACACATATATATAAACAGACAGACAGATAGATATATTAAGGTTTTTTTCAAGATTGGCCAACTGGTGGGAGAATAAGACATGATGGAGTGAGGATACACTTTACAGATAACTTGTGTGTGTGTGTGTGTGTGTGTAATTCATTAGACAATTATTTAGTCATTTGTCTTCATGATTTCCTATTACTGCTCTGTACTTCATAAACACTTCATTCTCAAGTATATGTAATTTGAGTTGTAACATCAGGTCACTAGTATCGCAATACCTAAGCAAAATATTTGCATATGTATGAGCACCTTATCTTTTGTCTACTTTCAGAGCAGCCAAAAGACCACCAGCTTCATATCCTCAGTGCTAGCCCTAACGAGATGGTCTTTCTGAAGGGAGACACAGTGAAGCTGGAGTGTATATTCGGTGGACAGTGAGTTCAATTCTGCTTCATTCCTTTCATCCCATAGACCTCTATCCACACCACCATTACTGACACAACAGCCAGCATTCTTTAACCACCACCATTATCTTTATGCTACTACCACCACCACCATTACCAACCCTACTAAACGCATTACACCACAATATTTACACACACACCTCTACCATCAACACCATCATCCATGCACTACCACCAACACCATCATCTATACATGACCACCACCAACAATACACATTCCATTACTATCATTAACAGCATTTGACCCCTTTATATTCAAGGGGCTTTTTTGAGATAATATTCTATATGCTTATTATTTGTAGTCCTATCTACTTCAAGTTCCATGATAAAAATGAATAATTTAATTCAAATAATTTTTCTAATCAGAAGCTAATTCATGTTAGGTGATTTGTGATTGCAGTTTTTTAGTTTTCATTTAAATATATTGTTATATTTGTATTTTGAGCTTTTTTTTTATTTGGTAGGGTTGTTATGCCAATAATAATAAACACATGCACTGATTCAATATCACTTCTTTTTTGTTAACCAATTGGTTAATTACACTGTGTAACAAAATTTTGATTTTTTTTTTTTTTTGTCTTTGGTTAGTAACTATTATTTCCTATTTGCTTCTATCTAAAAATCAAAGGAAATGACAACTATTCCCTTCAAACTTTCCTTTTGTGACCTGGTCATCAATGTTTTAAACTGACCTATTTTCCATTACATTTCAGACAGACTCAGCACTGAGTTGCTGAAGCAGAAATATCGTTATAGCAAATATTCTGCTCAATACCACAAATTTGCTTGTCAGTTGCTTGACCTTAACTACTTGAGCATATTCCTTAGTGGCTGACAATATATGCATCTCTGATGATGATCAGAAGCAGTGGGGGAGCATCATAGCCATGTGTTGGGAGGGATTCTTTGGGGTTTGAATAAATATCATAGCAAAAGCAGAGCTTGAAGGAAATATCAGCCATTTTTCATACTTTCTAGGAGAAAGCAAATTGGAAATAATAGTTGCTACCCAAGGTCAAAAATTATATTACACTGTGTTATCTGACTAACTAATTGTTTTTTTGCTTAACGAGTTGGTTAAACAATCAATTGTTTGTTTGTCAAAGTTCATTCATCTTTATTCACAACCTCATCCATGATATGTCCTCACATTTCCAGGTCTGCTTTCTATTTCACGTTCATCAATACATTTTGTCTTTCTATTTAGTTTGCAGTATTCTAGATTTGAATTCGTGTGTTGAAACAAATGTTGTGTCTTGGGAGAGCCATTACACCAATAGTAATAACACATGCACCGGTTCAACTCCAC
>NW_026390421.1:0-826 GCF_001194135.2 Octopus bimaculoides | reverse complement strand
AAAAAAAAAAAAAGGGGTGATGAAATCACGATGAAGAGCATATCACCCCCACTTCATGAGGCGACATGAAGTGGGGGTTATGAGATTGAAGATGATGGACCTCTGTAAAACCGACAAAAATCATCAAGTGCTTGCTGTATGAAGAGGAAAGAAGAGATAAGCCATTGACGGGCAGACATTAGGCTTATTGGTGAAAATCACAACAATAAGTTACTATGGCAATAAACCATCAGGCACTGGATGCTGTTTTTAGTATGGCCAAAGCGAAACGTACTTCACGTACTTCACGGCCTTCACGACGCCTTAGTGACTGGGAGCTCAGTCATTGGACGCAAGGACAGAACCTTGCACTTAAGTAGGGAGGTCACCTACTTACTGTTTTTTATTTTTAAAATTATATACTGTATTAATTGATGTATTTAATATTTATTCTATGCTTGTTTTCTGAACGAAACTTTAATATGTTCAGATTATAACGTCCTTATCTGACACCCGAAGTTTTTTTGTTTTTTTTTGCATAATCTCTTACGTCCTTTCCACCCCACCCCTGCTTATTTTTGTAACACTGCATTCTGAACACTTTATTTGAATGTGCGACTGATCCGCATTCCCACCAGTCGCTACGTTCTGAGTTCAAATTTCGCCGAGGTTGACTTTGCCTCTTATCCTTTGGGGGTCGATAAATTAAGTATCAGTGAAACACTGAGGTCGATGTAATCGACTAGCCCCCCCACTCACTAAATTTCAGGTCTTGTACCTATAATAGAAGGTTTTACTATTATTATTATTATTATTATTCAATAGTCTTATTTTTATCACATGCTTT
>NW_026390420.1:0-265 GCF_001194135.2 Octopus bimaculoides | reverse complement strand
GTATGTGTTTGTATACGTTTGTGTTTTTGTATGAATATAATGTTTATATTCACACGCCACATGTTTGAGTATGAACGCCTGTGCCCATATAAATATAAATACGTTACATTTTGTAGGACTTCTTTTTTTCAATTAACATGTTTTTATGATGAGCTTGTTATCATAAACCTCCTGAAGAGATTGGTGCACTGTTGACCATTATTTATCCCGCCGGACATTTTGGAGTGCACCCGTCGAAACGTATGTAGAGGACTTCATGATATAA
>NW_026390419.1:0-812 GCF_001194135.2 Octopus bimaculoides | reverse complement strand
ATATATACATATATATATACATATATACATATATATATACATATGTATATGTATATTAATTTTCCTTCTTCAATGATATGTTATACCTCATTGTCTTTGTATATCAAATGGAATTTGTAAGTTTATTTCTCCTCTATTTTTTCATGCAATATGTAAACATATACGTTTGTATGTGATAATGCCTTTTTTTTTTCGGTTTCTGGATATTTGTGTGCGTACGCGTTTATAGGCGTATATATGTATACTTATGTGTATTTGTATGAAAAATGGTGCGTCTAGTTACATTAGTTCTAGAATCTGCACAAAATGAAATGCATAAAACACAATTAAACAAACTCGAAATGTATCTCATTCTTTCAAATCTATGTCTACCTCTATCAACCTATCTATCAATCGATATTTCTTTCTCTTTCTCTCTCTCTCTCTCTCTCTCTCTCTCTCTCTCTCTCTCTCTCTCTCTCTCTCTCTCTCTCTCTCTCTCTCTCTCTCTCTCTCTCTCTCTCTCTCTCTAGGTAAAGAAAACATAAAGATAATTTCTTTACCTAGCAATAAATGAAATGCTATAATATAATATATAAACCAGAATTAAATTGAGAAACAACAGCTGGACATATGACGATTATACCAAAAAATAGAATTGAAGAATAGTGAGCTTGTAATAGGGTTAAAGTTCAAATAACTTCACATAATAATTTATGGGCCTTTAAATTTTTGTTACACTTTCCAGCCATAACTAAAATTCGTTTCTTGCCGATGCCAGGCTGTATTTTTCTAGCCGTGAGCTTCCGAACATTGTATATATCAACAAGAAC
>NW_026390418.1:0-580 GCF_001194135.2 Octopus bimaculoides | reverse complement strand
TATATATATATATATATATATATAAGGTATGCATATTAATTTATTTGTATTCTGAGACATCGCATAACGACATATACGCCATAATACAAGTCAATTTGAATTTGTAATAAGATCGGACAAGTCGATCTAATAAATCAACAATTTACTGTTTGTATTGACGGCATGAATCTTTGAAGACTAATATAAATATATTGGTCGGAGTTAATAAACAGCCGTCCCCTTATCAAAGGTATGTGAATATGTTCAAACATATATTCACCGCAGAAACCTGAGAGAATACGTATTCATAGAATGTTCTGCTCTATTCATATATATTACCATGCCTATATTTACTTCAGCGGATGTATTTCAATTTAATCAATAATTTGTATTTCTATTTTGAACACCTTACTATCTTCCTTCCCTTTTTCTCTTATATTCGTAGTTGCGCAGACACAACGCTCTTTCGCCCGCTCTCTCTCACGAATTTTCTCTCTCTTTCTCCTCTCTCTATCTTGAATTTTCTTTTATATATAACACACATATATAATTATAAATATATATATATTTTAATATGTATATGTGTGCGTATATATATATA
>NW_026390417.1:0-249 GCF_001194135.2 Octopus bimaculoides | reverse complement strand
ATGTATGTATGTATGTATGTATGTATGTTTGTGTGCGTGTGTGTGTGTGTGTGTATAAAATATCGTGACACTCCGTCGGTTACGACGACAACGAGGGTTCAAGTTGATCCGATCAAAGAAACAGTCGGCTCGTGAAATTAGCGTGCAAGCGGCTGAGCAGTCCACAGACACGTGTACTCTTAACGTAGTTCTGAGGGAGATTCAGTGTGACACACAGTGTGACAAGGCTGACCCTTTGAATTACAGGCA
>NW_026390416.1:0-428 GCF_001194135.2 Octopus bimaculoides | reverse complement strand
TCCCTTTTTATACACCAACAGTAAGCAACCATCATGTTCACATCCCATCTCCCTTGATATCTCTCCTCTGTTACCCTCATACCTTGGTGGGATCAATCTCCCTGTTCCTCACCAACATCTCCCACGTTCTGCGGAAACTGCTCCAGGTGACTAAACAAAAAATGTATGTTAATGGTCATTTTCCATCCAAGCAAATGAAAAGACCAAAGTATTTCTCAACAATTTCCCTGTAATTGCCTGCTTCGGTGTTGCTAAGATGGTTTTAGGGGTAACATGCTACATGCGTAATCATAATTAACTGATCCTCCTATATTTTCTTTTACCCAAAGCGAAGAACTTTTCAGCATCGTCTCCGATATGTTCTGTCTACGATGTCGTGTCTAAACACCCTAGAGACTCTTCCTTAAAACAGATATACGTGAGTCTGT
>NW_026390415.1:0-484 GCF_001194135.2 Octopus bimaculoides | reverse complement strand
ATATATATATGTATGAATTTATGTATATGCATATGTACATGTTTGTATATGCATGTATGTATAAGTATGTGTGTGTATATAGGCACAAACCTATAAGCAGATATAGAAATACACGAAAGAAAACACACATCAATAATGTAAGATTTAAATAATTAGGACAAATATATATAGCTTGAAAGCATAAATATGCAGACATGCATCAACATGTAACCACATGTAAATCGTTGGCTATTTTTTTTCTCCGTCTTCCTTTTCTCTTGGACTTTCCTCCGTCTTCTGTTTCTGAAGAAGAGCTTTGCTCGAAACGTAAAACTACCTTTCTTTCTTTCTCTGAGCATCTGGTAATACTCTGCATGTACCACGTCCTTGCGTTGTTGTTTTTTTCTTGTGTTTGTTATTCGTTTTGTTTTTATTTACTATATATATATATAATATTGGAAGCGCAATGGCCCAGTGGTTAGGGCAGCGGACTCGCGGTCATAGG
>NW_026390414.1:0-294 GCF_001194135.2 Octopus bimaculoides | reverse complement strand
ATACATACTTTTTTGAATGGTATTACTCCGATAATTTTGCATTTTTACAGTTACAATTTTTCCAAGACAGTAGATAAATTTTATATTTCACAACGTATTTGTAGTGGCTTCATGGAGGCATAGCGTGGATTCGAACCTCGATTGCCAAGTTTAACTTAACACTTCAACAGCGCTTTTCTCACGGTAAAACAATAGTTTTTCTGTGAATGACAGCAGTTATACATTTCCCAGATGCCTTCGCTCTGTAGAATAATGTCTTTGCCACTTGACCCTTCTAACCTCTTCTAGGCCACC
>NW_026390413.1:0-290 GCF_001194135.2 Octopus bimaculoides | reverse complement strand
ATATATATATTCACACATATCTGTAAGCATTTATATTATAAACACACACACACACACACACATATATATATATACATACACGCATACATATACATATACATATGTATATATATATATGTACATATATATATATATGTGTATATATATATATATATATATATATATACATATATATGTACATATATATGCATATGTATATATATGTACATATATATATATATGCATACTTATATATGCATGTATACATATACACATACACACATATATATATATATAATATATAAATATAT
>NW_026390412.1:0-303 GCF_001194135.2 Octopus bimaculoides | reverse complement strand
AAAAGTCGATCCCCTATTTGGTGATCTTTCGGTACTTATATCGAATTTGTGCCCCTATTTTTTGGCAAAAAAATGGGTAATTTTCCATGGACCCATATAGAAGCTCACCCTAGTAATTCACGAACAACAGAACAACATTTGTTGGTGAAGGTACAGTGTTATCCTGTACAACTCTACACCATATTATGGACAATATACTGGTGATCCAGCAAACCTCTTTTGAAACACCCCGAGTAGGTATCAGGTGCCTGCACCGTATTACAGTAGGTAGTGGCATGCTGGTACCAGGTAGGTAGATATGTT
>NW_026390411.1:0-706 GCF_001194135.2 Octopus bimaculoides | reverse complement strand
TCAAAGCAAATTTTTCTAAGCAAGACAGAGTTTACTTTGCTAGTGTCTAACAAAAAAAACCAAAAGAACGAAAAAGTGGAAGAGGGAGGCAGAAAGCGTATTAGGAATGAAAATGTAGTTAAGGAAGACAGAGTAAGTGTAAAATGTAAAAGGGTTTTTTTTTTTCTTAAACATGAGATTTAGTTTAAAATATATGATGTTTTTGAAAGACACTATATTCTATAATGAGATTATATATACTTTGTCACACAACAATTCAAATATATTTATTTTAAATCATTTATTTGTTTTAAATCGTTCATCTTTCTCCCCCCCTCTCACTCTCACACACACACACACACACATATACAACTTTGGGAGCGAAAGAGTTTTGTTTATATTTCACAACTATGAAACAAAAACATGTAACAATCTGTCAGTCACTGCCCCCCAACACGTTTTTCGGACCACAAAAAGGGTTTTGTAATGTTTCAGATTAACAACCGCACGATTTCCACTAGGGTGTTACGGTTAAGGTTTTAGGGTTAGGGTTAGAGTTTTACGGTTAGGATTAGGGTTAGGGTTAAGGTTAGTGTTAGGATTACGATTAGGGTTGGTGTAGGGTTACGGTTTTAGGGTCAGGGTTAGGGTTAGGGTTTATGGTTAGGGTTAGAGTAAACCTAGAAGGGACAGGCCCCTTATTTTTTGGTTAAGGCTGTTGGTAAGT
>NW_026390410.1:0-218 GCF_001194135.2 Octopus bimaculoides | reverse complement strand
CATACATACATACATACATACATACATACATACATACATATGTACATGTGTACATACACATTCATGCATACGTACAAGCATACACACACACATACACTTATGCGTGTGTATGTGTGTGTATGTATGCATGTATGCGTCTTTGCATGTGTGTGAGCATATGTATGTATATATGTTGTATGTATGCATGTATGTATGTATGTATGTATGTATGTATGTAT
>NW_026390409.1:0-238 GCF_001194135.2 Octopus bimaculoides | reverse complement strand
AGCATCATGGGATGCATCGGGGTTGCACTCAACCAGAAACTTGGACTGGTGGCCTTCCAAAACATCGACGAAGGCCAGGCCAATGGAGTAACTGCTGCTCACTACATTGGCCAAGTGTTGAGGCCTCACATCGTGGAACACTTTACCTGTCATCAGAATCATGTTCTAACATGACAACCCCTGTACCCCTGATGCCAGGTTGACAACAGACTTCCTCCAACAACACAACATCCAGGCA
>NW_026390408.1:1916-2038 GCF_001194135.2 Octopus bimaculoides | reverse complement strand
ATGTATGGTTGTATGTATGTATGCATGATGTATGTTTGTATGTATGATGTACGTATGTATGTATGATGTATGTTTTTATGTATGTATAATGTATGTATGTATGTATGTATGTATGTATGTAT
>NW_026390408.1:0-259 GCF_001194135.2 Octopus bimaculoides | reverse complement strand
GTCTTTCTGCCTGTATCTACATGCATGGGTATGTATGTATGTATGTTTTTGTACATGTATGTATATATGTTTGTATGCATGTATGTTTGTAAGTAAGTATGTATGTATGTATAATGTATGAATGGTATGTATGTAGCGTATGGTTGTATGGTATTTATGCATATGTTTGCTTGCATCTATCACTGTATGTGTATGCATGTGTATGCATGTGTATGTGTGTACCTATTTATGTATGTATGTATGGTATATAAGTGTGTAT
>NW_026390407.1:0-548 GCF_001194135.2 Octopus bimaculoides | reverse complement strand
CCAACATAACATGGCAGTCCTGTTTTAGGACGAATGTTGCTGTAATTTAGAACCAGGAGACATCGTTTCTAGCTGGCTATATCACACGATCTGTGTCCTCTTATTTTCGAGCAAAGGGGTAACTAGATTCCCTTGTTCTAAAATATAAGGAGACAGATCGGGTCGTATAGCCAGCCGTAGACGATGTCTCCTGGGGCTAAATTACTGCAACATTCGTCCTAAACCAGGACCGCCATGTTATGTTGGTTAAAATCTTTGCACCTATTTTTATTTCATCGTGTTCCTTTCTGTTGAAGAGCGCAGGCTCGAAACGTAATACACATTCTCACGTACACTCATTCTTATTCTCACGTACACTCACATACGCACACAGGAACGTGTATTTTATGTTTAATTTTATGGATAATTTTCAACAAATACAACAAAGTCAACGCTTAAATGTATCCATGCCTACCGTATTCCTATACCCGTGCGAACGAACGAGCAGAGGTAGTAATGGATGCGCAGGAAAATACTAGAAAGTATATCCGTGTTATTTAGGAGAAAAA
>NW_026390406.1:0-536 GCF_001194135.2 Octopus bimaculoides | reverse complement strand
TAGAAATGTATCTGCCACTGCATTCACGGTATGCGGCGTCCAATTTTCGTTTGGATAATGGTTTTCATTTTTCACCATATTTAAGAATACGTTCCATATTTTTACCACAATATAGTTTTGCACATTTGTACGTCAGTCTTATAGTATTGAGAAATATCATTAATTAGGATTTGGATGTTCGTACTATTTTCCACTTCAAATATTTAATTTAATTTGAATTATTTAATTTTATGATTGCAATTATTTTCATATATTTATCACGTGTAACTGGTCAGATTTAAACTTATATAAGTTAACTTATATGTATACCATTCTGCCTAAATAATGGTTCTACAGATGCAATATCCCTGCATATCTCACATCTATTTTCATTCCTCAACTTCACTCTCTATTTCATATCTTACCTAAATTAACTATTGCTTAATCATTTTCTCATACAGTCTCCGATGAAGGGATTTCAAAAAATATCACAGAAACAGCTGTAAGACCTTCTATGTATAGATGTTCTAAAATCTTCACAGTCTTGGATTTTTATC
>NW_026390405.1:0-533 GCF_001194135.2 Octopus bimaculoides | reverse complement strand
ATATATATATATATATATATACATATATACATATATGTATATATATATACCTATATGTATAACCACATCTCATAGACCTAAGTAGCTGAAAAATCTCTGTTTAAGAACATTAACAACTTATAAGGGATAAGAGGTTAATAGGTACGAATATCAAAATAATAAGAATTTATAGAAAATAATAAGAAATACATATAGCTAACATTTAAAGGGACAGGGGATTAGAATTTAAGGCAGGGAAGAGGTAAAGGTAACCCGAAAAGAGGGGTTAATAGGCATGGACATAGTGAGGGCAGTTAGAGGTATTCAGACCAAGATATTTTATAAGTTGTAATGTTACAGGTGGTATTAAATATATGATTTTATAGTTTGTAGGAGGTATATAATTTAGTCGAAAGGAGACTTACTTACATAAAGTCACTACAAATGTACATAATATGATCAGTAGTGTAGAACATCATAAAAAGGAAAATAGTGTAAAAATATGATGAAATCAGACTAACTAGGCAGGGGTTATCATGGAATAGTATTACGTA
>NW_026390404.1:0-694 GCF_001194135.2 Octopus bimaculoides | reverse complement strand
TGTGTGTGTGTGTGCGTGTGTGTGTTGGAGTGTGTTTGAAACATTCTTATTTCTAACAGGCCACTTTTGCTCTCTTCCTACATCCAGCAGATGAATTTTAACATACATACATACATAAATATGCGCTCACATGTAAACATTAACACATACACACTTTCACACACGCACATGCACATATATGTGTACGTGCGTGTATATAGACGTATATTTCAAATGTTGCTTTTCCTGTACTTCATGATGGTTCGCAGATATCATTCTACCGTTGGAAATAATGCTGAACACGAAAAACCTAGTGATGATGTTCATGATATTATTGTCCTGTTCTGTGAATGGGTTTGATATATATTTACACATACATTTGCGTTTGTGAGTAAACGCTTCTTTGCTTTCTCACCCACAAACTTCCTATTTTATACTCTTCCTATCTCTCTCTCTCTCTCTTTCTTTCTCTTTCCCTGTCTTTCTCTCACACAGTATACTTCTCTCCTTCTGGCTCTGTAGAAGCATTTTAAGTTCTTCAGATGCCATTGCAGCAGTCTTATCTGTCGATAAAACAATTCAACAGACGTTGGTGCACTAATTTGTCAAACAGAATCTCTGTCGAAGCAATTATTAGAGTTTTTCACGTTTTGCAAACTTTTTGATCTAGTTATGTGCATGCACACATACGCATGTACACACGTATACATATATA
>NW_026390403.1:0-506 GCF_001194135.2 Octopus bimaculoides | reverse complement strand
ATATGTACATACACCATATACATGAATATATGTATACACCAAAGCAAAAGTGCACACACACACAGATTCAGAAATATGAATGTGTATGTTACATAATACACATACAAACACACACATATATATCTTTCATCTTTTACTTGCAAGGTCATTTAATTGCGGCCATACTGGGGCACCACTTAGAAAAGTTTTAGTCGAACAAATTGACTGCAGGACTTAATTTTTCAAGTCTGGCACTTATTTTGGTGGTGTGGGAACAAACAGATATAATGACACGCAAACATAGACATATACATATGCCTCGGGATTCTTTCAGTTTCCATCTACCATATCCACTCACAAGGCTTTGGTCGGAACAAACTTTACCCAAGGAGTTACGCAGTGGGACTGAACTCTGAACCATGTGACTGGAAAGTAAGCTACTCAGCACACAGCTACGCCTGTATTCGTTATACGCACACATCCACACATACACATCCACACACACACACACACACGCACACACACAT
>NW_026390402.1:0-222 GCF_001194135.2 Octopus bimaculoides | reverse complement strand
ATGTATGTATGTGTGTATATATATATATGTGTGTGTCTGTGTATCTCTATATGTGTGTGTGTATGTGTTTATGTTTATGTGTTCAGTTCATGAACCTATTAATTTAATGTCTTTTTTCTGCATGGTGCTATAGGCTAGTGGGCATTTCCTGGTCGTATATACATATATAATTCTAATGGTTACATATGTTTATATGTGTATTTGGATGTGTGAGTGTATGAA
>NW_026390401.1:0-366 GCF_001194135.2 Octopus bimaculoides | reverse complement strand
ATTTTATCACCATCATTTAATGTCCATATTCTTCCTGTAGCCAATTCTCACCTATTTCCAAGCAAGGTAATATTTCCCATGACCACACAAATTTTTCATAGATGACTTAAAACCAACAAATTCTTCTGTCCGATGGCAATGCTTCTTTACAACCATCCAGTGACATCAAGGCAATGGTATAACATACACATGTACACACATACACAATAGGCTTCTTTCAGTTTCCATCTACCAAATCCACTCACAAGGCTTAGAGGGCATCTCAGGGCTAAAGTAGAAGACACTAGGCCAAGGTACCACACATAACTACAAATCCACACTGGCACCGAAGATCCACCAATAACAGTATTTCTATAAATCTTGCCA
>NW_026390400.1:0-327 GCF_001194135.2 Octopus bimaculoides | reverse complement strand
GTGTATGTATATATGTGTGCTTCTGTGTGTGTGGGAATGGCACCTAAAATTATGGGGGTTGTTTTGCTTGCACAAGGGATCATAGTGCCCCCACGTTCAGCCTGCGGCCCACATTGACAGCGGATACCTTGTCCTGGCTTGTCTTTGGCTCATGTCAATAGGGTGGAAAGGATGTGTGCGGGGTCAGCCAAGCCATATTGGATTTAAAATTGTAGGTTGTACAATCACTAGGTGAGAGTCATTTACGATGTCTGGTCAATAGGAGGGCACTGCAGCGAGCATGAAAGCCACAGCTGCGAATCTGAATAGAGCTGACCATGAACACAA
>NW_026390399.1:0-299 GCF_001194135.2 Octopus bimaculoides | reverse complement strand
TTTGACTTGGCCAGACCATACAGGCTAGTAAATAATTCTAAGCAGATTTTAATTGCTGTAAATTGCGCTGAATTATCTTCTACTTCTTGCTGATTGATATTTCTCTCTGTCTGTCTGTCTCTCTGTTTCTTTCTCGCCCCTTTCCCTCTCTTCCTCTTTCTTTCCTTTTCTCTTTCTCGCGCGGACATTTTTGAAACGTAGACAAGCGCCGTTCGTCGTTGTTTTTCTGTCACCAGACACCAGTTCACCGTACACCAGATCCTCCCATCTGTGACATACCATGCAAATTGTTTCGTACG
>NW_026390398.1:0-228 GCF_001194135.2 Octopus bimaculoides | reverse complement strand
CACGCTAACATTCATGTTTCTCGGTCAAATGTAATGCTTATTTATTCACATTGTTTTGAAATAATCAGGCTTTATGTCATAGCTTCAAGATTTCATTGATATGGTTGTTTATCGTTAGAAAGAGATTGTAGGGTAGGTATGAGAGGTCAGATATGGCTGATTTGAGCATAAAACAGAGAATATTGGGGCTGGATATGATATGGCCATTTTAAATGCTAAAAGGTTAAA
>NW_026390397.1:0-2210 GCF_001194135.2 Octopus bimaculoides | reverse complement strand
AAAAATGGAGAGAGCATTATATGAAATATAAAAGATTTAATGGCTTATAGTTTTAATGAAATATAATTTAAGAGAATTGATTAAGTTTGTTACAGATAATGCGTATGTTTTATTTGAAGGCAATGGACTTAGACAAGTTAGGAGAATTCTCATGGGGGTAATTGGGAATTGATTAAGTATGTTTCAGATAATGCACGTTTCATTTGCATGAAAATAACATAGACAAAGTTAATGTAATTCCCATGAGAGTAATTGTTAGCCTTTGTTAGCTGACATGTTGTCATGTGAGTTTAGTTTTCTTTGTGATTTATGGAAAATAGAGAAGTTAGGTTTGGTTAGGCAATGCAGTAATTGTTGGAAAATAGATAATGTTTTCAGCCCTAATTATAAATTTTTCGACAATGAGTCTTATTAAAATTTATCTTGGGATTTGGAGGCTATGAGGATTAGCTTGGATGTAAATAAGATTAATTGTTTGGTTGTTTCATTTGAGATTTGCTATAAATGTTTGGCTCATCTGTACAACATGACTAGTGAGTTTAATTCTAAGGTAGTAGCTACTGTATGTAGATAGTTGCATACCTGTTAGATTCAGATTAAAAGTACATTTATTGCACAAGTAATCAAACTTGTAAAGGTATTTTATAAATGTGATTTATTGGTAGATGTTACTAATAGAGTTGTAAGGCACATAATTAAGCAAGGTTACAATGCAAAATGTTTAATCAAATAATTTAATTAAAGTCTAATTTACACAATGATATATTAAGTTTGAAGTTATTTGAAGCTCACAATAATAAATTAGAAGTTTCTAATTGATAATTATTGATAATATTTGGTGCAGGTATAGTGGTGGGCTGGCAGATTCGTTTGCACATGGGGCAAAATGCTTTGTGGAATTTTGTGTTTTTACACTCTGTGTTCAAATTCCACCAAGGTTGACTTCATCTTTGATCCTTTTGGGAGTTGATAAAATAAGTACAAGTTGAACATTGGGGTCAATGTAATTGACTTACCCCTTCCCGAAATTGCTGGCCTTGTGCCAAAATTTGAAATCAATATTTGATGCATGTTGGGCTTATTTGAAGTTAATTAAAGTATTTATGTTTGGTTTGTATAAAATATTACCCATAGGTTGTTTGTCTTCTTCTTCATGGCTAGTGACAATCTCTTCCACTTTGGTTGGGGTTGGTGAAGTTGGATCAATTAGAGGTAAATTGGCTCTGGTGATCATCTGATGACTTATTTTTATACATTAGTGCTTTGTCCTTTTGAATCAGGGTAGTTTCTAATGTTTTATTTATTAGCTGTTGATTTATTTATCTTATTAGTATCTGATTTGTTATTTCTGTCTTGAGAAAGCAACTTTTTGACAACAAATCTCAGATGATTCTATTTGTTGCTGCTATAATGGAAATGATGTCACTAACCTTTTCGATTGTGTGCTTTTCACACATATATAAAAATAAAATATATACAATAATAATACTTATCTAACTACATGATGCAATATAATATATACATATTTAGATGTTTACATAGTTACTGATATACACCCATATATACATTCATCCAACATCATCATCATCATCATTTAACGTCTGCTTGCCATGCTGGCATGGGTTGGATGGTTTGGCTGAAAACTGGTAAGCTGGGGAGCTGCACCAGGTTTCAGTCTGATTTGGCATAGTTTCTACAGCTGGATGCCCTTCCTAACACCAACCACTCTAAGAATGTAGTTTTGATATCCATATATAACAGAAATACACACAAAAGGGCAATGTATCCTACTCCAAATTTTGACAATGTTATGCTCATATATTAACTTGGTGGGTTTAGGTTAATTACTCAGTAATTGATAGAATGTAATGAAATGCATCCCTACCACACAAAGTAAAAAGACACATATATACATGTATGTAAGTGTGTGTGTGTATGTACATATGTCTGTGAGTGTGTTTATGTGTACCCATGGAGGGTTGTAAACGAGCAACACCATCATACAAATGGTGTCATTCATTTCAAGTTTTCTATGGAAAACATGTATTATTATGGAGAAATGTAACGTTTCTTGGAAACAATTGAGGGTTGGCAACAGGAAGGGTATCCAACTGTAGAAAATTCTTGAGGAGTTCTGTCTGAACCATGCAAGCATGGAAAAGTGGATGTTAAATGATAAGGAATGAATGATGATGATGATTTATATGTAT
>NW_026390396.1:0-220 GCF_001194135.2 Octopus bimaculoides | reverse complement strand
CGTCTGGTATCGTGGAGAGGAAAGCGTCGAGTTTTGTCTTGAAGACCTTCGCATCCATGTGTTGCAGGTCTATCAAATGTTTTGGCAGGGCATTGAAGAGCTGAGGTCCTCTGAAACCGAGGCTGCTGCAGTATCTCGTTCGTATGTGAGATGCAGTGGCGACCCGTGCAGGCATTCCTGTAGTAGTTGATGCCAAAGTTTGGCACCAGTCCTTCCAGTA
>NW_026390395.1:0-409 GCF_001194135.2 Octopus bimaculoides | reverse complement strand
TATATACACATTTAATATATATATACATATATACCTATACATACACACATACATGCATATATTCATTATATTTCTGTTTAGTGTATTTTCTAGTGCTTTCAAATTTATGCATAGTATTACCGTTTTCTGGACAGTTATAGTGCATTTTTTTACGATTATTAAATATAGATCAAACATAAACGCAGAGAACTCCTCGCATAATATTTCTCTTGCTTTCTTGCATGTTCCTAGTGTTTAGAAATCAATTCAATGACTCTTTTCTAGTTATTGTCTTCCTATGTCCCCTTCATCTTCAGCGCCCTTGCCGCAAATGTAACGTAAAAGAAATATCTTTTTATTCAAATTTTGAAGAGAAACAGCTACTACTACTACTGCTGCTGCTACCACCACTACTACTACTACTACTACT
>NW_026390394.1:0-372 GCF_001194135.2 Octopus bimaculoides | reverse complement strand
ATATATATATATATATATATACATACACACATACCCATACATGCATTTGTCCGTAGATGCATACGGGCATGTATGCATATGTACATTGAAACATATATGTATGTACTCTCTGCATGTGCAAATATACGCACTGCAGATGACTTCTGAGATATGATCCGACTTTATTTGATTTATTGACGTTGTAACGATGCTAGATTTTATGCAGATATACGTCACACTCGAGGCATACTGAATATAATTAAACAGGTACAATATGTTTATACATACATTTACACATACTTATTTTTATACACACAGAAGCATATATTTCTATCTATGCATGTATCTATCTATCTATCTATCTATATACATACACACACACACAAACATATA
>NW_026390393.1:0-556 GCF_001194135.2 Octopus bimaculoides | reverse complement strand
AACGCAAAACATCCAGACAGGTGATACAAGAAAGGGACAACAAAACATCCCGACAGACGATACAAACAAAACACGGACAGGTCATTTGGAGTTATATATAGATATAGATATAGATATATAGATATACATACATATATATTCATATATACATATATATGCATATATCTACGTATAGATAGAACTGTTTGTATCTGAGTGTATACAGCCTTCTATGAGCCTTTGAAAGTGACGCTGCACAAAGGCGCAAGGCGATATTTAAGCGAATATATAATATCTACATAGGTGATAAGTTATGACGTAATCGTATTACATAGCACAATCTGCAGCCATCATACCATACACACGCACTGAAGAAATGGCTATACGTTTATACATAAATACGTATATGTGTGTATATATGTATGTATATACATTTGCAATGAATGTATTATGTCTTTACGCCTGTGTACATGATTATGTATGTAT
Source organism: Octopus bimaculoides (assembly GCF_001194135.2). Classification (NCBI taxonomy): domain Eukaryota; kingdom Metazoa; phylum Mollusca; class Cephalopoda; order Octopoda; family Octopodidae; genus Octopus; species Octopus bimaculoides. The sequence goes on along the minus strand of NW_026390393.1, from coordinate 91 downwards.
ATAAGTACAGGCAGATAAATATCTTGATACATACACACGCACATAGGCATATATATATATGTGTGTGTGTGTGTGTGTGTGTGTGTATATT
>NW_026390392.1:0-299 GCF_001194135.2 Octopus bimaculoides | reverse complement strand
CAAAGTGTTGGTCAAGGGCCAACTTCGCTGCTAACACGTCGGTTGCGATGTCTATCCTAAGAGCCTCGTCTAGTTTGTTAACTAAATCCCGCTCTGTTTTCTTACGTTCTACAGCTAGAGCCTTACTAAACCTAATTGATTCTGCTCTAAGTGCCCGCTTCAGGACGAACCACCAGTTGTTATTGATGATTGCCCCGGTTAAAGCCCGCTTAACTATAATAATAATAGTAATAATAATAATTATTATTGCTATTAGTATTGTGTGTATATATATATATATATATATAGAACTAATTGCA
>NW_026390391.1:0-338 GCF_001194135.2 Octopus bimaculoides | reverse complement strand
TTCTACAGCTGGATGCCCTTCCTAACGCCAACTACTCCGAGAGCGTAGTGAGTGCTTTTACATTCCACCAGCACGAGGAGCAGTCAGGCAGTACTAGCAACAGCCACACTCAAATGATGTTTTCTATGTGTCACCTGCACAGGAGCCAGTCCAGCGGCACTGGCAATGACCTTGCACGAATGCTTTTTCAGGCACCACTGGCACAAGTGTCAGTAAGGCGACGCTGGTAATGATTACGCTCAAATGGTGCTTTTTATGTTCCACTGGCAGCCGCTCTGGCAATGATTACTCTCAGATGGTGCTGTTAGCGCTCCACTGGCATGGGTGCCAGTCATCAA
>NW_026390390.1:0-295 GCF_001194135.2 Octopus bimaculoides | reverse complement strand
TCCATCTATCTGGTAGACTTGCAAGGCCCCTTTTCCAAAATTCACTTGCCCGTGACAAAAACTACTCCTCTAGTACTGTTCTGACCTCATCTACAGTATTCTGTTTAAATGATTTTGAAGACTGCGGAATAAATGATAATCAGATGGCGCAATGTCCGGCTAATATAGTGGGTGGGGCATTGTTTCCCATTCAAACTGCTCCAGTCTTTGGAATGTCATCCTTGATGTATATGGCCGAGCATTATCCTGATGGAAGAACACCTTTTGTTTTGAAACCAAAGATGGTTGTTTTTCT
>NW_026390389.1:0-271 GCF_001194135.2 Octopus bimaculoides | reverse complement strand
CACTATTATTAGAGCATGGTTCACCACAGATATCACAATGATATGGTTTCTCTCCTGTATGAATACATTGGTGTCTCTTTAAGGCATAACTTTGAATGAATGATTTACCACAGATATCACAATGATGTGGTTTCTCCCCTGTATGAATACATTGGTGTCTCTTTAAGGTATAACTTTGAAAGAATGATTTACCACAGATATAACAATGATGTTGTTTCTCCCCTGTATGAATACGATTGTGTGATGTCAAAGCACTACTATAAGAGAATGA
>NW_026390388.1:0-1012 GCF_001194135.2 Octopus bimaculoides | reverse complement strand
TATATATATATATATATATTTATATATTTATAAAAACACACACGCATACATACATACATACATACATACATACATATTTATAGACGTTTGAGTGTGTGTGTGTGTGTGTGTGTGTGTGTGTGTACGCGCGGCGCGTGCGTATTAATCTTATTTTCTATGTCAATTTATATATAGAAACAATTTAACATAAAACTGAAGAATTATTAGTATTTTTTGATATAGCACAAACTATTTAACTTTTACAATGATGAAGTTAACAGTGACTTTGAAGTTTCGGCTTGCTCGCCTTATTGCTCATAAATCTTAATCAAAATTGAACCGAGTTAAGCGACAACAATAACTGTAGTAATACGAACGAATCAAAGAGAGTACTTCGCTGCACTCAGTTGACCTACGAGAAATAGACAAATCTCCGTCAAAACATAACCTACTTCTATATATATATGTATATATATATATAAATCGGTCACACTTGATATTATATTGTGTCAGAGCGAACAAAAAACATCTTAAAAAGGGGGATTGCCTCGAGTGGAACACCGACGGAACAACAACAATATCGACGTATAAAAAGAAAAACTAACGTTATTAAGCGTGAGAAATGTTTGGAGGCGATAATTTTGTAAAGAAATAAATGGAATGAACCTTACATAAAACTCACGCACACTCCTGAAAAGACTCCAGATTTACACCTTGCACAAAGCATTACCAACTTGCTGAAGCACAAGCTTTGAATCTCGACAAAACAAAGCATTGGGAAACGGAAGAAACGCCATTATTTTCCAATGAAAAGAGACGCACATTCCAACAACGATCTCATGACATTCGACACAACGACATGCAAAACTCTGACAAAATGTGCAGCAACAATAAATATATGCAATGTCATACAGCATAAGTAAGTGAGTAAGTAAATAAATAAATAAATAAATGAATAAATAAATAAACAAAGGCCGAGGTATAATCATATTGTTAGCGTTCGTTTCGGAAACACGTGCTCCCAGGCTCGATC
>NW_026390387.1:0-322 GCF_001194135.2 Octopus bimaculoides | reverse complement strand
ATAAATAAGTGTTAAACACTCCTAATTCTGTAAGAAGTGCACAATATATATACGCTGACAAGGTGTTTCCCTAATTATTCCATCTCCTTATATGCATATATGAGTACAAGATGTCATCAAGAGTAAACAACATGAAATACGAAAACAAATGAGTTAAATACGCAATTGACGAGAGTAAAATGGAAAACAAGACAAGTAATACATAGAATACAAACAACGACCCTTCATCAGTTGTATTGTTTTCCGTTAATTTCATTCGTTATTTGCGTATTTAAGTCATTTATTATCGTATTTAATGTTGTTGACTGCTGGTGACGTCCTA
>NW_026390386.1:0-332 GCF_001194135.2 Octopus bimaculoides | reverse complement strand
ATCTATCTATCTATCTATCTATCTATCTATCTGTCTGTCTGTCTATTTCCATATTCATGTATGTAGCAGGCTTTAATAAAATAAGATTTTAGTTGTTTCTCATTTTAAGATCCAAATAACCTCCACACCTCATCTTACCTCAATTTTCTCGACTCATGTCAGGTAGATGTCGTTTAGAAAGCAGTTTATATTTCTGCTCAATCTTTTTGAACACTTCCAAGGTCATTCACTTATTTCTTTTTTTATGACATAATAACAATTCAATAATTACATAAGAGATTCTCAATCATACGGCTTAATTTAATTCACATCTCTCTATGGGGAACTTACTT
>NW_026390385.1:0-400 GCF_001194135.2 Octopus bimaculoides | reverse complement strand
AAGTGTGAATCAAATTACAATTTAGGAGTTTCACGACTCCAAACGAGTGTAACACTTTTAAGTGTTTTCGCTTGTCTGTCTTAATCTTAGGCTTCTTTAGTATTCCATATGAAATGCACTTAATTGATTGACTTATTCAAGTTATTTATTTGTCGTTGTTGCTTTTTCAACGAACACGACAAGGAAGAAAAGGTGCATATGTGTGTCGGCCAGTTCATGTGTGCGTGCGCTTTCGTACGTATCAATATCAGTCAACATAATTTATATATTTGTCGAACATGCAACAAACACAGATTTTAGATATATATTTTTGCTCTCTTCTTTTCTTATGTTTTGGTTTCGTTTTGGTTTCTGTTTATAATACTCGAAAGACTCGAGTACCAAACAACACACACACGCA
>NW_026390384.1:0-687 GCF_001194135.2 Octopus bimaculoides | reverse complement strand
TTTCTGGGCAGGGAACACTGACGGGGTCGGGGGCGTGGGAATACTCCTAGAAGAGAAATGGGTGGATAAGGTAATCGAGGCAGTTAGAATATGTGACAGAGTACTTAAGATTAGGCTAGTGCTTCCTCATAGGTTAGCTACAGTCATCTCGGCCTATGTCCCTCAACCGGGGCTACCGGATGGGCAGAAAGACCAATTCTACGACACCCTCCTGCAAACTACCTCGTTGACGAATGACAGGGACCTTCTCTTTGTGGCTGGCGATTTCAATGGTCATGTAGGACGCCATGCAGGGGGCTTTCATGGCATTCATGGAGGCTATGGCTTTGGTTCCCGCAATGAGGAGGGAACCAGACTGCTGGAGTTCTGTGATGCAAACGATCTTATGGTTTGCAATACCAACTTCAAGAAACCTGCCTGTCACCTAGTCACCTACCGCTCTGGCAGACACTCTAGCCAAATCAAGTACATCCTCGCCAGAAATAGGGAAAGAGGGCGGCTTATAAATGTCAAAACCTTCCCTGGCAAAGAATGTACCCCTCAACACAGATTAGTAGTTAGCGACTTTGGGATCAAGGCAAAAAGGATGCCCAGAAGTAGACCAATTTGGCGGAGAAGGATTTGGAAACTTAAAGAACCAGCAAATGGACAGAGATTTAGAGACATACTACTTGAAGCATTTGACGA
>NW_026390383.1:0-440 GCF_001194135.2 Octopus bimaculoides | reverse complement strand
AACGTTCGTTCGTACGTACGTTCGTTCTTTCGTACATTTGGTCGTTCGTTTCGTACATACTTTCGTTCGTACGTACGTTCTTTCGGTCGTTTTTACGTACGTACGTTCGTTCTTACGTACATGCCTACGTTCGTTCGTTTGTACGTTCGTTCGTACGTACGTTCGATCGTTCGTTCCTAACTCCGTACGTTCGTTTGTTCGTTCGTACCAATGTCAGATCGATCGTTCGTTGGTTCGATATTTCGTTCGTTCCTTCGTTATTTCGTTCGTACGTACGTTTGTTCGTTCGTACGATTGTTCGTTCGTACGTACGTTCGTTCGTTCCTTCGTACGTATGTTCATTCGCTTGTTCGTTCGTTCTGTTGTTCGCTCGATCTTTCGTTAGTTCTGTCGTTCGTTCCTTCGTTCGATCACTCGTACGTACGTTCGTTTGTTTGTTC
>NW_026390381.1:0-340 GCF_001194135.2 Octopus bimaculoides | reverse complement strand
TTATAACTGGGACGGCTAAAGTGTTAATACCTATTATCTTGTTTTTAGCTCTGTTTTTAGTATTGATCTAACTCTTCTATAGTATTCTTTCTTTATTTTCTCTTTCATTTGTGTGTGTTGTATCCTATCTAGTTCATTGATTCCTAAATATTTGTATGGCTGGCTTTCGTCTAATTCTCTTATTTCATTGGCTTTATCTTGTGTGATGTTGCTACTCTTAACTAGTTTTCCTCTTTTCAGGGTTGCTTTGGCACATTTTTCTAATCCAAATTTCAAATCTATTTCTTTGGTAAATTCATGTACTGTCTATAGTAGTGTTTCCAGCTGTTTATCATTTGTA
>NW_026390380.1:14643-14822 GCF_001194135.2 Octopus bimaculoides | reverse complement strand
CACATGTATATACACACACGCACACACACATGTATATACACACACACACACACAAATGTGTATACACACACGCACATATGTGTATATATATATATATACACACACACACCACACACATATATACCTTGATATTTTATCTTACTTATTTTAATCATGAAACTGTGGACATCCTGGGGTAC
>NW_026390380.1:11905-13518 GCF_001194135.2 Octopus bimaculoides | reverse complement strand
CCGATGCCCTAACCACTGGGCCATTGTGTCTCTACAGCTGCTAACCACGAACTATAAAACAACTTTTTTCAGCTTATCGAACTTTTAGATATTCTTTTATTTTTTTACTTGCTGCAGTCATTTGACTGTGGTCATGCACCGCCTTTAGTCGAGCAAATCGACTCCAGGACTTATTCTTTGTAAGCCTAGTACTTATTCAATCGGTCTTTTTTTTTTGGCATGGGCGACTGCTGGTCTTCCATTAAGAACCTCGGCCGAACTTGTGCCTCATGACCAAAGGGGGTCTTTGTGAGTTCACTTCCTGGATCGGGCTGTATTGTGTTCTTGAGCAAGACACTATTTCATGTTGCTCCAGTTCACTCAGCTGTAGAAATGAACTGCGATGTCATTGGTGCCGAGCTGTGTCAGCCTTTGCCAGTGACGTGGAGAGGGGAGGCTGGTATGTATGGGCGACTGCTTGTCTTCCATAAACTACCTTGGCCGAACTTGTGCCTCGAAGAGTAACTTTCCAGGTATAAATCTTATGGTCATTTTAACCTTAAAAATGTCAATTTTTTTTCGTCACGCCTGGCTGGTTTAGTTTTTTTTTTTCAACTGCCTCTCCCACCTATCTTTGTCGTGACGTCGAGCTAAATGGTGTGTGTGTGTGTGTGTGTGTGTGTGTGTGTGTGAGGACACATTGTAATGTATCCTAACTTTTCGGTTTTTCTGAGAAGTAAGGTTTGATATGTGAGACGTGATGTGTGTGATATGTTTGTGCATGCTGGTGTGTTTGTCTGTTCAAGGTACGTTTGTATATCTGTTGTGTGTTTCTGTATGGTATGTTGTTGGTGGTGGTCGTGATGGTGTGTGTGTGTGTTATTCCTCTATCAGATTACACTGGTATATATTTTTTTACATGCTGTTCCTATGGCAACATTCTTATATGCGTGATTGGCATTCGCTGTTCAGCAGCAGCAGAAGTGAAAGCAGCAGCAGTAGTAGCTGCAGCAATTGTAGTTGTAGTAGTAGTTGAAGAAGTAGTAGTAGTTATAGTAGTAGTGGTAGTAGTTGTAGTAGCAGTAGTAGTCGCAGTCGCAGTAGTAACAGTAGCAACTGTAGTAGTAGTAGTAGTAGTAATAGTTGTAGTAGCGGTAGTAGTGTTAGTAGTAGTAGTAGTAGTAGTAGTAGTGGGCAATCTTTAAATGTCAAATTTTTTTTCGTCACGCCTGACTGGTTTTACTTTTTTTCTTTTTAACTGCCACTTTTAACTGTCTCTGATGTGATGCCGAGCTAATGGTGTCTGTATGTGGGTGTGGGTACTTAATAAGTCAATTGACCAGTGAGAATAGAAATAGCAGCCAAATCTTCCTCATTGTCATCAAAATGAATGAACCCATGTAATTATGTGGACGGTGTGTTGACAGAATCGTTAGCGCGTTGAATAAAATGCTTTACGTTATTTCTATCGACGTTTTGCGTTCCGGGTTGAAATCCTGCCTAGGCCAACTACAAGGGGTGCTTAAAAGTTCCTGGCTTTGGGTAAAAGAAAATACACGAGGCTCAGTTAATCATGATTTTATTCAACATATTACCCGCTTAGATTCACACTCGTATTGCAGTAGTCCTTTACA
>NW_026390380.1:6176-7198 GCF_001194135.2 Octopus bimaculoides | reverse complement strand
TCTTTCTCTCTCTCTTTCTCTCTCTCTTTCTCTCTCTCTTTCTCTCTCTCTCTTTCTCTCTCTCTCTTTCTCTCTCTCTCTTTCTCTCTCTCTCTCTTTCTCTCTCTCTCTCTTTCTCTCTCTCTCTCTTTCTCTCTCTCTTTCTCTCTCTCTTTCTCTCTCTCTCTCACACACACACACGCACATACGAAGCTATAGTAGATGACACCTGCCCAAAGTACCACGCATTGGGACTGAACCCGTAACCGAGTGGTTGGGAAGCAAGCTTCTTATCACACTGTTACACCTGTATGTGCACATCTGCGGGACAGCTAACAATTATGGCTTTATAGCTATATTCCTTTCTTGTCCCAAATAACTATATCAAGTCTGTTACTTGTTTATTTATTTATTTATTTACTTATTTATTTATTTATTTATTTATATCTCGGAGCAGATAGTATTGTGTATTGTCTTAGCAACAACACCATGTCACAGTGGGAGTTAATATTTCATCGATGACATTTTATGCAACTACTGATTGCGTGTGTTACTCGTATGTCCTCCACAGAAAAGTGACAATCGTCATTTGAGGTTGCATCTTGTGAGTTTAAGAGCTTCGCTGTCCCGTTTGTTCATGAGTTATTTCGAAGCTGTCTCCTGCTTCTGGATTGCAAAAGCGTACACTTCGAGATGTGACATGATGTAATGATCACATCTCTCAGAGAGGTTACAATTCATGTTAATATTCTTTTCTACTTTAGGCACAAGGCCCGAAATTTTGGGGGAAGGAGCTAGTCGATAAGATCGACCCCAGTATGCAACTGGTACTTAATTTATCGACCCCGAAAGGATGAAAGATAAAGTCGACCTCGGCGGAATTTGAACTCGGAACGTAAAGACAGGCGAAATACCGCTAAGCATTTCGCCCGGCGTGCTAACATTTTTGCCAGCTCACCGCCTTAAACTTCATGTTAATATTCTTTTCTACTTTAGGCACAAGGCCCGAAATTTTGGGGGAAGGAGCTAGTCGATAAGATCGA
>NW_026390380.1:1450-4879 GCF_001194135.2 Octopus bimaculoides | reverse complement strand
ATCTATCTATCTATCTATCTATCTATCTATCTATCTATCTATCTTCCCCCTCCCAAAATGAAAAGCTCTACATTGTATTTGTCCTATCTTTGTTGAGCCCTGTGTGGCTAATAAAAGAAATGTATCTATCTATCTGTCTGTCTGTCTATTTGTCTATCTGTCTGTCTGCCTGTCTGTCTGTTTGTCTGTCTGTTTGTCTGTCTGTTTGTCTGTCTGTTTGTCTGTCTGTCTATCTATCTATATATATAAATGTACACATGCACACGTACACACACACACACACACACACACACACACACACACACACACACACACACACATATATACAAACATACACGTTCACATATAATACATGTATATACAAATATAGACATAAATACTCATACACACACACACACACACACACACAACCTAGTGAACTTTATTTATAGTCATGTCTACAATTTTCTGACTTTTATAGTCATTTATCTTTGATAACCTGTTTTTTCCCCTCTTTTTTTTTAGGGGGTCAACCGACTTTTCAGTATGCTTTCGTTTCGGCGGCTTTCGACCTCGCTTCTGCTCCAGATATTTTGGTTCTACAGTATTAGTATGGGAGGTAAGTAGGTTTGATTTTATTTCTTATGTAAAATCCATTGAAAGAGTACAGTGAACTTGCTGTGGGAGGGGGCGGGGAATCAACGTTTCAGACATAAATCCTTCTTCAGAGAAAATTTGATAGGAAAGAAATTAATGGAAGACAGCAGCGTTTTGCATCTTCCAAGTATGGATTTTATTTTCAGTAATTTTTCATCGTTTTCTCATCGAAATTTTAGAAAGATTAATAATATTTGTCGTCCTATTTTCTTATCGTATTGCTACCGCCATAACAATTTGGAATATATTTTTGTACAAAATTTGAAACCAGTTCAAATGTGTTTGTGAAATATTTGAAACAGCAACTAGCTACGGAAAAAAATCCTCAGGAAACTTTTCGTTTTAGAGAAAAAAGAATTGAAATACCAGTTAGCTCAGAACGCCCTCTATTGGACAGATGGCTGCATTTCAAACATGTTTGCTCTCCTCAGCTGCAAATATCAAAAAGAGGCAAATCTGAACTGATTAGGAAGTAACGTTTCCTTTATGGTAAATTACTAAATCCAATTAAATGACTGCACACATTGGCCGCCAAGCCAGAACAAATTCGTGACTAGGTGCACGAAGCAATGAAGAAAAGTATACGAACATAAGAGCATTTCAAATATGTTTAAGAGTTATTTGAACTTGTAAAGGCTTTGAATTTGTTTAGGTATCGTTAGGGGTATGCAAATAAAGCTCCTATATCATTATGCCGGCTACCGTTTAATGATATTGACTCGTGGGTCAGATTTTCAGGGTTGCATCATGGTTATACTGATATAATGTGGGATAAGTGTTAGTAACTATAATACCAGGAGGGAGTTTATAAATATTTAATACATCGCAACATACGTTTCCACAGATCAGATGATTTTGCCGTCAGAGTCGGTATCCTTGGGATTATTACAATATAGTCCGTATTATCCGTGGACATCATCATTGATCCATTTCATCAGGCGACACTGTATAAATGGATGAACTACAGAGGGATGCTTATCCCTTCTTGCCACTACGAAGGTCAATCTAGCTGAGTAACTCTTCGAAACGCTTAGTTTTAGAATGGTGGCAGCTGATGAAGGAAATGTTCTCTATGTGGCTTGTGTGTTTTTTGTACTCCGTTTATCATTTTGTCCACGTTTTTTTACTATGTCCTGTACCCAGATATGCATCTATATATACAGGTAGATGTAGGTATGTACATACATGTACGTATATACGCATATATTCATATATTATTTGTATTTCTGTATGTACTTAGCAGGGGGAGGTAGGTGATGGTAGTAGAGGAAAGAATGGTAGCAATATGGGGATGGTGGTGTGTGTGAGGGCGTTGGATTTATTTGCTATTCATTCAGTAATTTTAAGGATGGTCATTCATTTAGCAGATTTAAGGATGGTAGTATATTTCTTTGTTCTATTTCATTCGAGACCTGACTCTCAATAAATCCTAAGCCTAACAGGTGGACAGTTGCTATATAGTACGGTTTGTTGTCATCCTAAACATTGGTATTTTCAATTATTTGTTTGGGTTTCTCCCCTATTCTATGATTTGTTACTTGTTTTCAAAATATGTTTTCCAAATCACATGAATAATATTTGGTTCCTATGCTTGCATGATATAACCATCTCAGAATGTCTGCTTATCACGTTTTCCCTGGATGTTATTATTGCCAGAGTTTCATCCCGGCATACTCGTGAAGTCCTGTTATAAGGTGTAACACTTTTTATAATTGACCAGTGAGTTGTATATTCTACTCCATTCTGTTTTAGCCTCCGGACGAGGTTCGAGAGAGATGTAGAGTGTCTTTTGTTTATATTAGAAAACGATGAGAGATGGTTTCTCAGACGATTTTCCACGGTGTCTGCGGTACTGCCAATGTAGTAGAATGGTGGAGAATAGTAATAGTAAAAACTCATCAATAACAAAAACAAACCCAAACAATATCATACAATTAGACGTACAATACATACATAAGAAAAATGAGTGCATGATTACAAGAGGAAGAAGAAAGAGGAACACTAATAGTGACTCTACAGAAAAAAAAAAAGATAAAAAACAGTATCATGTGTAACTGCAGACGTAAAGACGAATGCAGATTTGGTAACAACTGTATGATACAGATTGTAGTGTACAAATGCGAGGTCAAGACAAATACACAGAAATATGTGTACATTGGTAGTGCCGCAGACACTATGAAAAATCGTTTGAGAAACCATCTCTCGTCGTTTTGCAAGACACTCTACATTTCTCTCGAACCTCGTCTGGAGGCTAATACAATGGTGTAGAAAACACAACCCACTGGTCAATTATAAAAAAGGCTCCACCTTATAACGGGACTTCACTAGTATGCAACATATATACCGTGAAGAAATCCTAGAAATAATAATATCCAGGGAAAACGTGATAAATAGACATTCTGAGATGGTGATATCGTGCAAGCATAGAAGCAAAATAGGTTGTAAAATAATCGCGAATCAGCCGCCCATATATATATATTTCCCTTTTACCGTTTATGAAATCAGCGCGTGATTCAACGGAAATCTTATAAACGGACAAAGCAAGCTGAGTTTAACCCTAAGTGTGGTGAGAGCCACTGATGGGCATTAAAATGCGAAATCGTCGATGATCTGGCTATGTCCACCGCTGTAGAGAATTTCCCCCCTTGTCAGTCATTAAGATAGTGCTTTCCGTGGCTATTGAGTTGTGTTGACTCTTATTTCTAGCAATACTGATGCTGATTAGTGCCTTTTGTCACTTTAGTGACATCTATATTTCTGCTTTTATATATGTATATATATATATATATATAT
>NW_026390380.1:0-900 GCF_001194135.2 Octopus bimaculoides | reverse complement strand
CACACACACACACACACACACACACACACACACACGCTATCTCGCATCATGAAAAAGCAGATAAAAGGTTTGTATTAATCTGTTTTTTTAAAAATATATTTAAAATGTTTTACAATTTCTAATCTAAGAAAATCTTTTATTAAATATTGCTACTTTATCCAGAAAGTTTTCTTCAAGTTCTTTTAAATGTATGTACCTGCATATATACATACACACATGCGTGAATGCATACATATATACATATGCATATTAATATGTGCGTGTGCGTATATATATATATGCACAAATACACACACACACATACACACACACGCATATATATACACACATACATACACGTAAACGCACACACACATACACAAACACATAAACACACATAAATACACACAAATACACATACACATACACGCACACAGGTTTTGTTTATTGTATCATATTTATGAAATATTTGACAGGAATATAAACACACATATATTCATCATCTAATCTTTTTTTTTACCTGTATTTACATTTCACGAATGCACTAATTGCTGTTGTATTACCTCAAATCTCTTACAGGTAAAAGCACTATAGGAGCCACGCTTCTTACAGCAAATAATACAAACATTACCACAAGAGTAACATATCAAAATGATGTCACAACAGAGGTTACAAAAACCATAAGCAACGCAAACATTACAACTTCTGTAACAATAGAAAATGGTGTGACGACAGATGTGGCAGAAACCACAAGTAACGCAGAGATTCCAACTTCTGTGTCAAAAGAAAATTTTGTGACAACAGATGTTACAGAAACCACAAGTAACGCTGACATTCCGACCTCTGTAACAATAAATAGTGATGTGACAATAGGTGTTACAGAAACCACAAGTAACGCAGACATTCCAACTTCTGTAACAA
>NW_026390379.1:0-346 GCF_001194135.2 Octopus bimaculoides | reverse complement strand
ACTGAACCCGGAACCATGTGGCTGGGAAGCAAGCTACTTACCACACAGCCGCTCCTAGGTATACGCGCGCGCGTGTGCGTCCGTTTCCTTGTGTGCATGTATACGTGCGTGCGTGTGAGTTTGTGTATGTGTGTGTCTCTCAGTTTTTGTGACCTGTGTTAGTGTGTTTACGTCCCCGTAACTTGGAGGTTCGACAAAAGTAAATGATAGAATACGAACCAGGTTTAACACAAAAGTACTGGGGTCGATTCATTCGACTTAGATCTGTTCAAGGTGCTGCCCCAGCATGGCCGCACTCTAATGGCAGAAACGAAAATAAAGAACGAAAACACTTCCAATGTAGTCC
>NW_026390378.1:0-294 GCF_001194135.2 Octopus bimaculoides | reverse complement strand
ATATATATATACATATATATTATTTTATTTATTTATTTGTATACATACATACATACATACATACATACACATGTTTACAGGAGATATGGGTTCCAATTCCACGAGCAACCTTCGACTTTAACCTAATATTTTAACCTAATATTCACATGGTATTATTTTATTTTTTAGGACTTTATTTGCTTCGAGATTCACCGTTCTTAAAAAGAATTGTACATATGTGCATGTGTATCTACATGTATATGGGTATATATGTGTGTATATACACATATATATACATATATGTGTATGCATATA
>NW_026390377.1:0-248 GCF_001194135.2 Octopus bimaculoides | reverse complement strand
AAAACACCTTCACAACTGCTATTATATTTACCATCATCATCATCATCATCATCATCGCCTCCATCAGTATATGTCTATCGTTATATCCCATCATAACACACACATCTTTTTGGTCTCTTAATTTTTCTTCCTCTATCTCATCTCCCCCGCTCTTCTTTAACACCTCAATATACCCCTCTTCCTCTCCCTTTCTCTTTCTCTCTCTCTCTCTATATATATACACATATACTCACACACACAAATATATA
>NW_026390376.1:0-629 GCF_001194135.2 Octopus bimaculoides | reverse complement strand
CAGTTCTCCGTGTGGCGTGGCGTCCACAAACATTACTCCCTGGCACTTGTTGGTATTGTACCACTTGCTCTTTCTGTTTGTTTTGTCACTAATTCTTTGTAGTCTATTCCACTGTTTGTTACGGTATCTAGGTTGTGTTCCATCTGTATCTTTGACAACAATCTCCTCAAATTTCTTGTTAGCTCCTCTGTATACTCAGATTCTATCTTTCTGGCTGTATCCCGAAAACTGCATGCGATGCATGAAGTCTTCAATATGTCTTTGCCTCTCCCATGGACTGCACAGGGGGGATATGTTTTTCATTATTCTAACTAAATCGGCTATTAATATATTGATTTTCACACTGTGTGATAGAGCCGAATTCTTATGGATAACATACTTTGAAGATACAGGTTTCATATAGTGTGAGTGGAGGATTTGAACTTTGTCATTAATTGTTTCCAGCCAAAGTTCTGTATCAAGTACTGGGAGTCTCATGTTTAGGTGTCTTGTTGGGTAATCTATTGTTGCCTTGATGCTCTGGTGTATTGTATTAGCTATATTCTGGAAGTTTTTCATCATGATCTTCTCGTTCTCTTTAGTCTGAATGTTTGATGGTGTTTTGACTACGATGTTAATGTCATCCACAT
>NW_026390375.1:0-344 GCF_001194135.2 Octopus bimaculoides | reverse complement strand
TGGACACCATACGTCGTCAACAACTTCCTAGTTTTTCTGTCAAGTTTCTTTATTTCGTTTTTGGTCCGGTCTATTATTCCAACACCATATCTGATTAAGGGTACTGCTCTTGAATTTATTACTTCAAAGAGAATTTTGGAATTCAGTTTTGACTGCAATAATTTTCTGTTTCCTTGTGTACTCTCTACTGATAATTTGTTTCATTTCTTCATTTTTTATTCTCATCTACTTCTAGTATTCCCAAGCAATTGTACCACTATCCTTTCTCAACCGTTCTCATTCTTTTCCCATTTAGCATTACAATTCCCTGGCTTCTTTCAAATCTTCCTCGTTTCATTTTCAAT
>NW_026390374.1:0-259 GCF_001194135.2 Octopus bimaculoides | reverse complement strand
TGTGTGTGTGTGTGTGTGTGTGTGTGTGTGTGTGTGTGTGCATAAATATTCATATTCTGTTGTGTCTGGGGAGTCTTTTTCTTTTTGTGTCTTATAATTTAACACACTCACCGGTAAAGTTTCCACTTATTTCTTATTTTTATTTTCCTAAAACATGCCAAAGACCAAACACTCAGGCAAATACGGGAGTACGTCCTTATAAAAGAAATTTTCCCAATACTAAATAGGAAATATACATAGTAGATATCATACCTCCAAA
>NW_026390373.1:0-3572 GCF_001194135.2 Octopus bimaculoides | reverse complement strand
CTAAACTCTCTGACGAAGCCCAGAGGCACACCCAAGTACCTTAATTTTATTTATCAAATACTTCAGTTCAATGAATGGATAGAAGTAAAGTAGGGTGCTATGACCGCTTGGCTGAAACAGCTGTAAGAAACTATTCTACTTTCTATGTTCTACATTATATATTTTAATATTTACTGGTATTTTTATATATGTAAAGCATAATCTGTTATGCATGTGTGTATATTGTTATAATTGTTTTTTTTCTTTAAATAAATAAATAGACATAATATAAAAGTTGATGAGTACCACCTCTTGGTCCCCTCCATTTTCTTATTGCCGTGTACAGATAAGCGAATAAGTACATACATGTGAATAATATATACATACTCACTCAAAATATAATACACTCACCCTTAAAGAACAATATTGTTATGGATCACATAAAATCAAAATTATTTGATTGGTTAATGAGGTGTAAATATTAATAGGTCTCATTCCTATATTATTAAATTTAAATTGATTTAACAGAAAACCTAAGATGTCTTATTTCTAAAGGAATGGGTGCTTATATCATCATAAATGAAATTACTTAAAAAATAAGGTTGCTTGTAACATCAATAATAAGTCTAGCTAATGTATAATGGGAGGTAATTATTAAATAATTACTATGTTACATTTAAATACTTAAGAAATACTAAAGTAAGTATTTATATATATATATATATATGTTTACATATTTATGTAGTTATAACTTAGCATAGATTGGAATATCAAGAACAAAATAAATAAAGGAATTGAATAATAAATAAGTAATAACTATAAAAGATTTTTCTTATCAATGTAGTTAAAAGTAAAATGATTAATGTTACTAAAGCAATTGAAAAAAATTATAGTACTATTAAATATGTTTAGACAAGTGTGTTTACATATATATACATACATACATACATACATACATATATATATATATATATATATATATATATATATATATATATATATATGCATACACATACATCCGCACTAAAACATCCATATATAATTACACATGCTTATCAAAAATGCACACATACTATATCTGTATATACATTTACATAGACTCATAAACATATATATATATATATAGAGAGAGAGATACATACATACATACATACATATATATATATATATATATATATATATATATATATACACACACATAATTTATTAAATACATATAAATTTATATATATACCTTCATTTACATCCATATATATCAAAATGTGGAAATTATAATACACATAAAGTATTCACATATTAAAGTCTAACTGCTCATAGATCTCAGCATATTTCAATACGCTGGCATGCATAAATGTGCAAATTAAGTCTACACTGGCAATAGCTATACACACGTTTACAAGTATAAAACCACCTTCCAATACACACATATAATTATATTAAAATGAAATGGTAAAAGAGTAATATATGTGGATAAAAAAATATATATATGTATAAATAAACAATAAAATAGAGAGATGCCTGAATAAATAAAAATAAAAATAGAAATAAATAAATAAATATCATTCATTCTTTTGCTATTAATAATTTATTAATATGGTTATTAATTAAATGTAGTTAAGTGAAATAAATTGATATACTTTTTATCAGTTTTATTTTTTGCTTGTAATTTGTTTCGTTATTATTATTAATGCTACAATGTTGGCAGTATTTTATTGCATTTTTATATCCAACGTTAAATAATGCTATATTATAGTAGTGCGCATGTTTATTAAACATGTCTTCATTGGAAGATAGATATGTTAGTCTTTTACTAATATTAGAGATTAGTACATTTTTATCTATCTAGGGTGATTGCTTTGGAAATTGATGTGGCTTAAGTTTGAATTAGGTTTTCTAAATGGTTCATGTAAACCAGTTGATAGATTCAATTTAGCATCCAAGAAATTAATTGAATTATTGTCTCTCTCAATAGTAATAGTATCTTTCAAAGAACTTGTAGAATCCTTTTTTAATTAATTCCAATCATCTATTAGAGGAATTTTTATCTATGAAAAGAGTGTCGTCCCTGTACAATCTGCCCCAGATTTCAGGGAATTCTTCATGCATGTTTGATAGAAGGTAAATACCAGCAAGATCCATCATTTGGGCAGAGTCTGCAGCACCCACTGGAATTAATTAAAAATAGACAATTGGAATTAATTAAAAAAGGATTCTACAAGTTCTTTGAAAGATACTATTACTATTGAGAGAGACAATAATTCAATTAATTTCTTGGATGCTAAATTGAATCTATCAACTGGTTTACATGAACCATTTAGAAAACCTAATTCAAACTTAAGCCACATGAATTTCCAAAGCAATCACCCTAGATGGATAAAAATGTACTAATCTCTAATATTAGTAAAAGACTAACATATCTATCTTCCAATGAAGACATGTTTAATAATCATGCGCACTACTATAATATAGCATTATTTGATACAGGATATAAAAATAAAATAAAATACTGCCAAAATTGTAGCATTAGTAATAATAACATAAAACTGATAAAATTTATAATCCCATAAACAATAAACACAGAACTAGTAACCATAATATATATAAACATGGAATGGATAATGATAATAAACATAAGATCACTTTAAATAAAATTAATATTACTAAACATAAGAATAAAAAACAAATGCTACATCAACTAGTAAACCCAGAATAAATAATAAAAAAAACAATTTATGATTGCAAGGACTGCTACAAAGATAATTACATATTTAATAAAAATAGTGTACACACTAATTCAATTAAATATTAAAAAATCTAAAATATATTACAATACACCTATAAATAATAATAACACTGACAAATCTAATAAAATATGGGTCATTATTTCATATGATATGCAAATTTAAAATAATATAGTTAAATCAATATTCAAGACTATCTATAAACATTTTAACATTAACAATAGATATAATGAAATAATTAATAATAAAACTATTAATATTGGATTTAGCCTAACCCCTAACTTATTTACTATTATATCATCCACATATAATAGGAAATTAGATAAATTCTACTTAAATAGAAACACCCATAATAATAACCATATTAATCTCCCTAAATGTAAAACACCCCTCACTAATTATAATAACACTAGTAATTGTACCTATATAATTCTCAATAATAGAAACTTAAAAACTAATACTAAAACTACTAACAATATTTTCTCATCTAACAAAAAAGCACATAATAATCCTTATGATAATTGTGATTGTAGGGTTACAAATAATTGTTTTTATAAGAATTCATGTAAAAGAAAATAATGTAATATATCAATATACAGTTATAACTCAAGGTAAAAAAACATACTTATATTGCTTCAACAGAGAATACAATTAAGAAACATGTCACGAATCACTGACATACTTTTAGGAATAGACAGAAGTCTGATTCTATTGGAGTAAGTAAATTTATTTGGGAACTGAAAGATAACAATATGGGATATAATTGTTTCTGCACCAGCTTACAAAGTCAATAATAAAAAATGTCTTCTCTGTATAACAGAGGCATTCTATATTCTTTTGTCAAGGAATACC
>NW_026390372.1:0-291 GCF_001194135.2 Octopus bimaculoides | reverse complement strand
ATAACGCTCGGGAATAGAGAAAGTCTTTAACGTTTCGAGCCTACGCTCTCTCTCTATATATATATAGGGATGCTGAGTAAGTGCTACAGTTGGTCATCCGTTAGGTTTGAAGTTCATAGCTGAGGCTGGAGCTAGAGATCGTATTAGCAAGTATATATTATATTAGGGGAACTTTTAGGTTAGCAGCGTCGATTTTTACAATTCTTTAAATAATATTAATAATACTTTATAAGCTTAAAGCTTATAAACTATTATTATTATTATTATTATTATTATTATTATTATTATTAT
>NW_026390371.1:0-502 GCF_001194135.2 Octopus bimaculoides | reverse complement strand
ACATGCCGTGTGCATGTCCATACGTACAGAGCAATGATATTTTAAGGCATAATTGCAATTTTGGACAGCAAAGATGCGGCTATAAGAGGATGCAAGAATGCTTTTCTACAGACAGATCTCAGTAATCCAAGATGCCTAGTTCTGTCTCTTATGTTTGCTCTGTAACTTGTAAATCATCAGTTGTTCGTCACAGTCGTATCAGAACAGGACCTATCAGCGTGCAGCAGACACGGATATCATCGTGTACAAGATGCAATAATACATATACGTATGTGTTTATGTATCTTTGCATGTATGCATGTATGTATGTATGTATATATGTTTGTATGTATGTATGTATGTATGTACGCATGTATGTATGCATGTATGTGTGTGTGTGTGTGCCCCTGTGTATGGGATTGTGTATGTTTGTAAGGAGTCAACATCTGGGACAAGGAACAAATACCACATCATATTATGTTTACGTATTTTGTTTACGTTCAGGTTTGAATATCTTATATAG
>NW_026390370.1:0-354 GCF_001194135.2 Octopus bimaculoides | reverse complement strand
CATGGATGGAATGTCTATAATCACATATCTGCTCAGTCAGAACTGACCTGAATTTAAGCAACAGTGACAAATTATATTTCTGCAGAAAGACTAATGCTAGTGTCCACTATTCTGTAGTTTTATTTTAAAACTGTTACACAATGGGAAGATGTCAGTGTAGTTTATAAATATGTAAGCTTCACACAAGATTCTGTTGTGTAAATTTTGATAAATTAAAATGGTAAGTTCATCATCATCAGTACGGGTCTTCTTGAGTACAGCAAAGTGCCAGGCATCTTGTTCTTTATCAGATCACCTAAAAGGTTCAGCATCCTAAGTTAATTCATTAGCCCTTCCTCCCATGTCTTCCTGGGT
>NW_026390369.1:0-206 GCF_001194135.2 Octopus bimaculoides | reverse complement strand
GTTTGTACTCTTATGTTAAGGAGGTATATGGCCCAAAATCTTCAATAGCTCTAGTGAGAACAGGAAATGGACATTTGTTTCTGACTGACACTGCTTCTATTCATAAGTTCTGAGTAGAACATTTTTCTGCATTTTTGAATAGACCATATCCTACATGCATACATACACACATGCATACATACATACGTACATGTATACATACATAC
>NW_026390368.1:0-421 GCF_001194135.2 Octopus bimaculoides | reverse complement strand
ATGGCCACAGTCAAATGACTGAAACAAATAAAAGAGTAAAAGAGTATACATATATATATAAAAAATGGGGTTTGTATGATAGTGTATAGAGTAATATATTATTCAAAAGAATTCCAACTCTGTTTTTTATGTTTTATTTATATGCTTATAAAATTAATGTGGGATATAGAATATGGAATATATAGTATATATATTAAAATAAAATGAAGTATTGAATGTCTTATTGAATAAATGAAATACTGAATATTAAATATTAAGGGACTAGTATACTTTCTTGCTTTCTAGCAGTCTTCAAGGTCCTATGTAACTGAAACATTATTCAATAAGACATTCAATACTTCATTTCATTTTACTATATATACTTTATATTACATATTCTATATCCTACATTAATTTTATAAGAATATAAATAAAACATAAA
>NW_026390367.1:0-691 GCF_001194135.2 Octopus bimaculoides | reverse complement strand
ACTCATTGAAATTTATAAAACAAAGCAAATACTCAATGATAGATAAAAATATTATACAGTGTTTACAAGACAAAAACAACTACTATGGAAGAAAAAAGGCACGTAGATATTGTAACACAACGGAAATATCGAACATATGGCAATACAATGTGGAAAAATAGCACACATGAAATATAAAGAGAGACATGATGAGATAACCAAAATAATCTTTGCAAACCTACTACAACAGTATAACATCAAAAAACCAGATAATCAGAAATGTGCAAATAGAAAAGGTAACAACAAGTGAAAAGGTTAAGATTTTAGTAGATAGCCCAGTAATAATACCAATCCAAACAGAAAACAATAAACTCAATATTACAATATTTGAAAATGAACGAAAAGAAACAATAATAATTGAAATTGAAATAACATCTGTCCATGGGTGGAACTTACCATGGTGGAATATACTGTGGTGGAATTTACCTATAGTGAAATTTACCCGGTAGAATTTTCCTTGGTAGAATAATTTACTGAGGTGGAATTTACCTATATTGGCATTCGCCATGATAGATCGCTAGCCACTACACATTTTTTATTTTCTCTCTCTGTTTCTTTCTGTGTTATTTTCTCTCCCTGTTTCTTTCTGTGTTATTTTCTCACCCTGTTTCTTTCTGTGGAAGAGCGTAGGCTCGAAACATTAAAGACTTTT
>NW_026390366.1:1693-1836 GCF_001194135.2 Octopus bimaculoides | reverse complement strand
GTTTGTCACTCTCCTTACCTCTTGGCTGCCCTCTAACACATTATACTTTACACACACACACACACACATATATATATATAAATATATGCATATATGTGTATATATATATGTGTCTGTGTGTTATATATATATATATATATATA
>NW_026390366.1:0-324 GCF_001194135.2 Octopus bimaculoides | reverse complement strand
TGGCAGAAATTTGGTTTTATTTTTTAATTCTTGTTGGTAACTGGAATGGAGAAAGAAAAACAGAAAGAGTATAACAGGAACATTGAATAAAGTATGTCACATCAGATGTGTGCCAGACAATATATCTGACAGCTATTATGGCAACCCAGTGTATTGCAGGCCTTTGACTTGTCTTTAAAGTGCATTGGTTACACGGGAACCTTCTTCAGAAGTTCTAATTTTGAGAAGTGTGGGACTATTTCTTAGCCTCTATGGTTACCAGATCTACTCTGACCCCAGGTAGTAGCCCTCACGACAATTCTCGTCAAACAACAAGGGAGCAGG
>NW_026390364.1:0-556 GCF_001194135.2 Octopus bimaculoides | reverse complement strand
TATATATATATATATATATACACACATAACTATATATCTCTACATATATGTTGACATATATACATATACATACATGCAGACATACATATGTATGTATGTATGTATGCATGTATGTATATATGAATATATAAATACATACAACTGTATGTATGTGTGTTTGTGCACACGCTGGTATGTACGTACATATTTATGACAGCATAAAAGATAGTTTAATTTGAAGGTGAGCGAAATGTACATACTATCTGAGCATTCTTTAAAACACTAGCAATCTCTAATTTGATAGTAAATAATAATGTTGCTATAGTAACTTATATTGCTGGTGTTTTGTAGCGCTGTGTTAGGTAGGTATTCGGTTTAAAACATAATCGCTTGTTACTGCTGATTTACATAAACATTTATCTATAGAAATATGCATGTGAACTTATATACATGTATTATATATGCAAACGTTTATATAACTATACATAGGTATAGTAATAAGGAAAATTATTTATGGATAGGCATTTTTATATCGTTTATATTATATCGTTTATATTATATCGTTTATATTATATCG
>NW_026390363.1:0-212 GCF_001194135.2 Octopus bimaculoides | reverse complement strand
CCATGCTGGAATACTGCCTTGAAGGGTTTTAGTCAAATGAATCACCTCCGGGACATTTTTTAAAGTCTGATTCTATTGGTCTCTATTACTGAACCACTAAGTTATGGAGACATAAACACATCAACACCAGTAATCAAGCAGTGATGGAAGGACAAACACAGGCATACACACACACACACACACACATATATATATATATATACATACACACA
>NW_026390362.1:0-318 GCF_001194135.2 Octopus bimaculoides | reverse complement strand
ATCTCCCTCTTTCTCTCACATACCCACTCTTTCTCTCTCTTTTATTATTATACACATTGCTACCATCAACATTACTACTTTTAATAAAGCATCATCAACTTTCTCTAAATTTCTTTGTCTCTCTTTCTATCACACACTTTTTCTTTCTCTCTCTGTCTCTATCTCTTCTCGCCACCGCGCTCTATTGCTCTCGCCCCATAATGGAGAATAGCAGGAGTGTCATTGAATAGTGGGAGAGTGGTCTAAGTGAGACATATTGACACACAGAAATTAGTTTTCGCATTTATTATATTATATGATATTATATTATATATATAT
>NW_026390361.1:0-346 GCF_001194135.2 Octopus bimaculoides | reverse complement strand
TATATATATATGGAAATGTATACACATGTGTACGAACATGCCTGCATATATACATATTCTTCAAGAAATATGTGTGCATTGCGCATTTACGCACACAGATACACACATGTGCACGCACAAATATATGATCTTTTTTCTTCGTGTACGACAAACTGAAATAGTTTTCACTAGACTTGCAGCCTATTATCAAGGGAGCATGCATTAAAAATACATAAGATAAAATATGCACACATTGCAAGAGACGTTGAAAATTTACAGGCACCACCTGTTAATGTTAATATAATGTCCCTCTCTTTCTCTTTTCTACTTTATATTTCTGTGTTCCTGTATGGAATATACGTGTATA
>NW_026390360.1:0-298 GCF_001194135.2 Octopus bimaculoides | reverse complement strand
TAGATAGATAGATAGATAGATAGATAGATAGATAGACAGACAGACATTTGCATACGTAGTTGTGTATGCATGTACTTACGAATATATATACGCATGTACATGTATGTGTGTGTGTAAGAGAAACAGAGAGAGAGAAAGAGCAAATACGCACACTCATACACACACACACAGACATACACAAATACACACAGATACACACACATATATGTAATTCCAATTTGCTGTATTACCCAAAATTTCTTTTGAAACAGCTTGAGGACAGAGAACGCAGTTAATGATTTTTTTTTTTTTTTTTTTT
>NW_026390359.1:200-332 GCF_001194135.2 Octopus bimaculoides | reverse complement strand
GAACTTTGCCCAGGCTATTCTTATTCTAGCAGCTACACTTTCAGTGCAATATTCCCCACTACTAACTTGGTCACCCAGATAACGGAAGCTATCAACTACGTCTAGTTTTTCTCCCTAGAATGTGGCAGAAGT
>NW_026390359.1:0-117 GCF_001194135.2 Octopus bimaculoides | reverse complement strand
TATTGCTGCCCCTCTTATGTGTCCATAGCTTACACTGGGTACATCTTATACAGTTGCCACCTATGCTTTTTTTACAGATCGAGCAGGGCCATCTACCTGAAGGGGTTTGTGTTTTGT
>NW_026390358.1:0-210 GCF_001194135.2 Octopus bimaculoides | reverse complement strand
TGAATGTGTTTTGTTTTAATCTCTATACCGTACTCTACATTATATAATCTACTATAGAATATATCTATAGGTTACAGAGAACAATTTATGTAAACAGATGTAAACAACTTGTCTTTTTATATATAATATGGAGCGCGATACCAGTGTTTTGTTAAGTGTGTATCTGTGTGTATTGTGTGTGTGTTTATATACTACACATATATATGGTAT
>NW_026390357.1:522-626 GCF_001194135.2 Octopus bimaculoides | reverse complement strand
CAAATCTTCTCTTGAATAGCGCTGTCATTTTCCTTTCAATGAAGCCTCTATCCTCCACTGCCAGATAGTAGTACTCGACAGTCCATCCCTGTTCTCTGCACTCT
>NW_026390357.1:338-443 GCF_001194135.2 Octopus bimaculoides | reverse complement strand
GATGTTTTCTTCCCATGGTACTGTCAGTTCTAGCAAGATTCCTATTCTCCTTTCTGTGTTCCATATGACTAAGTCTGGTCTTTTTGTTGTTATTATAAGTGGAAA
>NW_026390357.1:0-213 GCF_001194135.2 Octopus bimaculoides | reverse complement strand
TCTGGAAGTATATTTTCCTGCGTTTTTCCACTTTGGGGTACTCTCCCCTACGGAACCCCACAATCTTCTCCTTGAGTGCTGCGCTTATGACAGCGAGGACTTGATTATGGCTCCATGTATACCTTTCTAGTGATAGTCTGCAGCTTGACAGAACATGTCTCAACGTCGCTTTCTCTCCGCATCCACATTCATCGGTTGTTTTTATGTTCCATC
>NW_026390356.1:0-413 GCF_001194135.2 Octopus bimaculoides | reverse complement strand
GTGTGTCTGTCTATCTCTCACACTCTTCATTCTCTCTCTGTCTTGTCTTCCCCTCTTTCTGTCTGCCAAATCGAACCAAATTCGATGACTGGCACCAGTGCCAACCTTTCCTTCATTGGACTCTAAACTCTGCTTGTGAAGACTTGTTGAGGCAAGTGAAATCGAAATCGAACCAAATTCGATCATTGCCAGAGCAGCTGTCTGGCTTCTGTGCTCGTGGCATGTAAAAAGTACTAATTGAGTGTGATTGTAACCAGCGTCGTCTTACTGGCACTTGTGCCGGTAGCACGTGAAAAAACATTCGAGCGAGGTCATTGCCAGTGCCACTGGACTGGCTCCTGTGCAGGTGGCATGTAAAAGCACCCCACTACACTCTCGGAGTGGTTGGCGTTAGGAAGGGCACCCAGCTGTAG
>NW_026390355.1:0-570 GCF_001194135.2 Octopus bimaculoides | reverse complement strand
CTTTTTCCTTCATGTTTATTGATTTTCAAAATTATTTCTTTATTTTTTTTGAGTTAACCGCATAAATATATTTAAATGTTGCTTAAAACGTTAAAATGTTTTTTGACACATTTAACTATATTCATATGTAGTGATACAACATTACATAAGAGCTTTTCAAATATTATTTACGCAGATTTACTAACTTAATTTTACGCACTTTTTCTCGTTATTCTAGGGTTTATAAATTTAATTGTTAAGGCAAATTGTTTTCCCTCTCCCGTATCCTTCAACATACACTAATTCCCCAAACCCCACGTTTTTGGAATGTCTCTGTGAACTGTTTCAAAAGCAACTTATATCTTAGATATAAAACATGCTGTATCTAAATTCATTACGAATAACCTATTCGGGATAAATCTTAACGTGGGTGTGTGGTAAGAAGTTTGTTTCCCGATCACGTGGTTCTTGGTTCAGTCCAACCGCTTAGCACCTTAGGCAAGCGTCTTCCACTATAGCTACAAACGGATCAAAGATTTGTGATTGGATTTGACAGACGGAAACTGAGAGGAACGCATCGTGTGTCCATAT
>NW_026390354.1:0-225 GCF_001194135.2 Octopus bimaculoides | reverse complement strand
AGAGATAACAGATTTTTAAAATTTCGTCTTTTTAGTGAGTGATACACAATGTAAACGATATTCTCTGTTTATCCACAACTAATTTCCAAATTTGCTGAATCCGTTGCTCTACTCATAGCGACATATAGCTGGTCGTGCGTGAACATGTGAGAGAGCACAAGTTACCAGAGCAAAGATCCTAAGTGTTCACTGTAGATACGATCCTTCGCAAACGATCAGCTATTA
>NW_026390353.1:0-276 GCF_001194135.2 Octopus bimaculoides | reverse complement strand
AGCAGCAGCAGCAGCAGCAGTGGTAGCAGCAGCAGCAGCAGCAAAAGATAAAACAACAGAGTCAAAAAACAATGACATGAGAAACGGCAGAAATTAATTTTTTCAGAATGATTTCATAAATTCCACACAATTAGAGAGAGAGAAAGGAATGAGACTTTGACGTCGTAAAGGTTCAAAGGTCAGGCACGTACGTAAGAATAACGACGATAAGAATAATAATAACAACGATCATAATAGTAATAATAATAATAATAATAATAATAATAATAATAATAA
>NW_026390352.1:0-280 GCF_001194135.2 Octopus bimaculoides | reverse complement strand
TATATATATATATATTACATATATTGTATATACATACACACGCGCGCGCGCGCGCAAACACACACATACACACATACACACACATATATATATATATATATATAGACATATATATACATATATATATATATGTATATAAGTATGTATAGATGAATATATTATTAATATTCTTAATATTATCATTATTTTTAAAATTGTTGTTTTGATAGTGGTGGTGATGGTAGCGGTGGTGGTAGTGGTAGTGGTGATTGCGTTGTTGAATATTTTAAAAATTCCAGCA
>NW_026390351.1:0-217 GCF_001194135.2 Octopus bimaculoides | reverse complement strand
ACTATACATTGAACTTATTTATTAATTTCCATTATGTGAATATTTAGTATTTTGTAGACGTATCATTTACATTTTTCATTGCAAGGACTTTGACAATTAATAAATAATATAAATCTTTTTAGGCTAAAATAAGCATAAAACGATGCTTTATAATGTGTCTATTTACATCTCACATCTCCGTATGTGTATATATATATATATATATATATATATATAT
>NW_026390350.1:0-269 GCF_001194135.2 Octopus bimaculoides | reverse complement strand
TCTCCTTATCCATGATTCTTTTTATTTACAGTACCTTGTCCAAGTGGGCGAAAGTTTGATGGAAAATCCTGTGTATCATGCCCTATTGGTTCTTACCAAAATCTTTCAGGCCAGGTATCTTGTCATGAGTGTCCAGTTGGTACCACAACTTATAAGAACAACACGCAACGTTTAAGTGATTGTAAAAGTAAGTTACCTCTTTTTTTACAATATATCTGTTGCAGGAGTGGCTGTGTGGTAAGTAGCTTGCTTACCAACCACATGTTTCC
>NW_026390349.1:0-304 GCF_001194135.2 Octopus bimaculoides | reverse complement strand
CTCTCTCTTTTTCTCTCTCTCTCTCTCTCCGCCTTCTCTCTTTGAATATATACATATATGTGTATAAACACATACACGAATATACACACATAAATATACGTGTGTGTGTGTGTTTGTATACAACTCCAATGCTACAGTAGTTGCTGCAAGTCAACCATTTTTTTTTTCTCCACTTACTGACTGGCTGACAGAACCGAACCAACCCGCTGCCACACGTGGCTCACAACTCTTGATAACACGAGAGAAACAACTTACTTTTTTTTACCTGAGGGATTATTTAAAAAAAAAAAGTTAGTATTTGTTT
>NW_026390348.1:0-648 GCF_001194135.2 Octopus bimaculoides | reverse complement strand
ATATATATGTATGCACATTTGTATAGTATGTATGTCATGTATGTGTTTGTAAGTATATGAATACATAAGTATACACATGTAAGTGCATGAATACATATACGTATATATACTTAGAAATAAGTCTGAGTAGTAAATCCAATGCGCGCACACACGTATATATGTACATATGTATGTGTATGTATACACACACACACGCATACACAACACGCACACACACGCACAAAACACACGCACAAGCACACACGCTCCTGTATGTGTGTCTCCGTGCGGAGATTTTCTATTTAATTTACTTTCAATTTACATATAATTATATATATATATGCATATTTTTATAGTTTATTTATGCCTCTTTACATTTAAATGTCTTTATTTTACTGGTAGAACAGGGAGGGGGTGCGAGGGAGGGGATATTTCTCTACGTGATGCTATGATAGTTTTATTTATTTATGTACTATCAGAGGGTTTTTTTTTGTTTGTTTGTTTTAATTTTATTTTTATTTTTGTAAATTATTTACTGTCATATTTTGCTGAAATTCAAGAAAATGGGTAAAGTGCTATGATGGATAGGGTTGGGAAAAAAGAGAGCGTTAGACTTGGCGGAAAAAGAGAGAGAGAGAGAGAGAGAGAGAGAGAGAGAGAGAGAGAGAG
>NW_026390347.1:0-542 GCF_001194135.2 Octopus bimaculoides | reverse complement strand
TCTTTCTTTCTTTCCATTTCTCTTCTATTTATCTTCCGTTCTGTCCAACTCATATCTATCTATCTCTCCCTCTCTTTCTCTCCCGCTCTATCACTTTATCTCCCTATCTGTCGCTCTTTCTTTGTTTCTCACTCTCTGCATTAATCTATCATCTGTCTAACTATTTCTCTATCTATTTATACACCCACACCCACACACACATATTTATATATGTATACTTGTTTATCTTTCTATAAATCTATTTATCTACCTGTCTCTCTATCTGTCTATCGATCAACGGGTCTATTATCTGCATATCTATCTACCTGTATATTTATCTATCTACTGCTCTATCTATCCATTTATCTATCTATCCACCTATCTATCCATCCCTCTATCCGTCCCTCTATCCATCCCTCTATCTATCTATCTATCCTTCTATCTATCTATCTATCTATCTATCCGTGTATCTGTCTGTCTATTTTTATCTTCCTCTTGTCCCACTCTACTTTCTTCGTTTATAATTATTATTATTATTATTATTATTATTATTATTATTATTA
>NW_026390346.1:0-720 GCF_001194135.2 Octopus bimaculoides | reverse complement strand
ATTTTTGTTGTTATAATTGTGTAGACATCCCATAAATTTCTGCATCACCAGCAAACTGTTCACACACATAAGCCATTGGCTTATTAACAAGGTTTGGTGTGACACCCTCTTGACACTATACAGGGAAATTGAGTCAAATATAAATAGTTATATATAGAACAATACTCTTTAAGTTAATCGCTGGATGTGCAATGAGGCTCTTAATAAAAATGCCAATAACTTCAAAACATTTGTTTTACTTAGGAAACATGTTGTCCTATATTTTCACTTACATATGTCACAAGATAAATTTATTCAACCACCATCACCAATATACATATATACAACTGATGGGCTTCCACACAATTTCTGTCTACCAAATTTCACTCACAAAGCTTGGTCGGTCTGAGCCTAATACGGTAGAATCCATGCAGTGAGATGAAGCCTAGACCCATGTGGTTTCTCAGCCAATTTTATAACTATTTTATTTTATAAATGGGTTGGATTTTTTTGGAATTTTTGTTTTTCAGTTAGATAATATTTATGTGAAATAATAAAATAATTTACAAAGAAATTCTTATTTTGTTATATGTATTTTTTTCATTTTCTGAACCATTCTTATACGTAACTGAAAAATCAATGTAACTTTAAGCAAACAAAACCTTCTCTGTGTTTCCATACCAGTGTCACGAAGACAACTACAATAATATATACAGAATCAACTGTTAACATTTATGTATA
>NW_026390345.1:0-672 GCF_001194135.2 Octopus bimaculoides | reverse complement strand
TATATATATATGTGTGTGTGTGCGTGTGTGTACCCGTAGAATAAAATGTAGAAACTTGCATGTGTGTTTTACATTTCTTTATGGGTAAGTGAAACTCGAACCGAGATAAAGCAAAAAATAATAAAACCCTCTGAGATGGAAAAATAACCAACGGTCACTCGAGGGAATCGAACCCACGACCTCGGTAAACATGACACATCTTTCACCGAATTGGTCTTCTGAGCGTCTCCAGTGAGAGGTTATTTGTATTGGAAGTCATAAGAATTTATATACTTGAAAGAGCGTGAAGTAATTCTGGTTTTTTTTTTTTTTTTGGTGGTGGGGACGATGAAAACCGAAGCAGAAAAAACTATAAATATCCAGAGAGTATTTTTAATCAAAAATTTACATACCTTATAATTTGCAACATGTAGTGCATTCTTAGACACTTGTAAGTGGCCTCGTTAGAAGTACGATTCACTAACTCTACTTCGCAGCAATTATCTATAACTGCGACGAGAAGCCTTCATTTAAAAAATAAAAATCGTATATGTCAGAAGTGGGATTCGAACCCACGCCGAGATGACCCGACTGCGACCTGAACGCAGCGCCTTAGACCGCTCGGCCATCCTGACATACTGACCATGATATTAACATTTTAACATTTTATCAGTAATAAGATAAAGAGTAGTA
>NW_026390344.1:0-1538 GCF_001194135.2 Octopus bimaculoides | reverse complement strand
ATATATATATATATATGTATGTATATATATATGTGTGTGCATATATATATGCATATATATGTACATATGTATGTATATATGTATATATATATATATATATATATATGTATATATGTGTATGTATATATATGTATGTATGTACATATATTTATATATATATATGTATATATACATGTATACATATATATGTATATATATATATGTATATATATATATATATATATATATATATATATATATATATATATATATATATATATATATATATATATATGTATATATATATATATATGTATATATATATATATGTATGTATATATATATATGTATATATGTATGTATACATATATACATATATAAATATACAATCATATATATATACATACATATATATATACATGTATATATAATTACATATCATCATCATCGTTGATGATGATGATATGTATCTATTCAATTTTGGGGTATTAATCGATATGCGGGTATTCTATTTCAGATAATACAAAAAAACCTCATGAGTATATCTGACAGTAAACTCATGGTATCAATTTGCACATCACGAAATAATACTTTAAGGATAAAACCAAAATTACCAACTGAGTATATATTAATCATATCCTACTTTAGTTAATACTTATATTTATTAAATATGAAGGAACTTCACGTGTTTGAGTATTGGAAGATTACAGCATATATACATATACATATACATATTTGTATACCTATATATATACATATATAAATACATATATGCAATCGTCAGATTTACAATTATTCCAAGACATCTTCAGGTTCTATTTCAAAATATTATATATTTAATTTTACATCCCTTTAAAAATAAGCCGACTCTGGTAATGACCACGCTCAAATGGTGATATTTACGTGCCACTGGCACATAAGCCAGACAGCTGCTCTGGCAATGATCACAGTCGGACGGTGCTCTTAGCGCTCCACTGGCACAGGTGCCAGTAATCGAATTTGGTTCAATCACGATTTCGATTTCACTTGCTCCAACAAATAATATATATTAATATATATATATAATATGAATTGGACATGGGGTGATCGTTGTATTCTTTCTTGCTTTGAGGTTCACAGCCAAACGGCTGGGTGGATTCGCGTGAAAAATGGCACACATGTGGAGACCGGTGCATAGATTGGAATGCGGTTTGTATCGAGAAAATCGATGAAAACTTTTTCTACTGTAATTCCCCTGCCATTGAAACAACCAGTTACTCACGCAGCCGGCATATACCATTTCGCTAGCAACAAGGGGAGTACAGGATAAGTCAGCCAAACCCATTCATACATACCCACATACATTCATACATAACCTCTCTCTCCTTTTCTCTGTCAGTCACTCACTACAAAAAGTGAATAACAAAATTTCAGTTAACTCTCTCTCGACCATACATTGATACATACATACATAACCTGCGTGCGTGGGCGGGCGTGTGTGATTGTGTCACTGAAGCCATTCATACATAACCTCTCCCTCTCTCTCTCTCTCTCTCTCTCTCGCTTTTTCTGTCAATCAA
>NW_026390343.1:0-508 GCF_001194135.2 Octopus bimaculoides | reverse complement strand
ACTATAGCCTCGGGCCGACCAAAGCCTTGTGAGTGGATTTGCTGCACGGAAACTGAAAGAATCCGACAGATGGATTTTGTTATATCTGCGGTGAATTTAACAAGAGAAGAACAAACAAATACTCTGTAACATCTGCTAAAATTTGTGAGGTCAACAAGGCATATTTCGGCATATCTATCGGGGATCAAAATAAACCATGGGCACCTCATTTCACCTGCAGACTCTGCAAAAGAACTCTTGAAGGTATGATGGAAAATTTTGCTTATTTGGATAGTGGAATTTTTAATTGTAAAAATTTTGGATTTTTTTTTTCGATTTATTCCTCTTTTTTAACCAGTGTTATAGAAAATATGTATACTGTATTTAATGAAAATATAATATACAAAATCAAGACCCTACAATGACTAATGTAAATACATCTGTAATTGTAAATATTTCTTTATGGTTGGAAGATGATGAATGATTTGGAAAGCAAGTGTAATATATTTGTGTTTGTATACTCATATTT
>NW_026390342.1:0-748 GCF_001194135.2 Octopus bimaculoides | reverse complement strand
ATACATACATGCATGCATACATACATACATATGTGCACACATACACATCAACGCGCGAGTGTGTGTGTGTTCATATATAACTACATGTATATGTATTTATATGTATACATTATGTATATACATATATATGTGTGTGTATATGTATTTATGTATGTATATTATGCATATATACATATTTATGTATATATATGTGCATATATACATACCTAATGCTGTAACAAGCATGATTGACATACATACGGGTATCAATGTATGAATATGTATATATATATATGTGACTGTGGGTGTATTTACACAATCACATGTATGTACATATTCACATACATACACACGTATGCACACACTCTTTGCAATTAACATGCATTGCATGCTTCAACAAATATATGCCGACACACATGCGCATGCCCACACAAAAACATGCACACGCATACACGCTCAAAAGCACATACACATGTGCATATATATTAGTCTTAACAGATATATTATGCTCATTCATTTATCTATAGTAGGAACACAAACGCACACGTATGGACATATATATCGAAACTAGCATACATAATACAAATCTCAGCCTGCGCACGCACGTAGACACACGCACACATACACACACACAGACGCCTACGCCAATGTTCAAATACAATCTTTTCTTCTCTAGGTACAAGGCCCGAAAATTTTTGGGAGGGGGACAGTCGATTAGATTAATTTATCGACCCCGAAAGGATGAAAGGCAAAGGCGACCTCGACGGAA
>NW_026390341.1:0-201 GCF_001194135.2 Octopus bimaculoides | reverse complement strand
ATATATGCATATATGCAGAAATGCATATATGCATATATGCAGAAATGCATGCATATACATGCTCATACATACATATGTATATATGTGTATTTATATATATATGCATATATACATCTTTTCTTACATATATACCTGAATGCATTTGTAAATACACGTCTGTATGTATGTATGTATGTATGTATGTATGTATGTATGTATGTA
>NW_026390340.1:0-201 GCF_001194135.2 Octopus bimaculoides | reverse complement strand
TACACATACGTATATGTACATATGTATATACATATAGGTACATATATATATACATAAATATACACACACACTTATATCTATTTATACACATGTTTATATATGTAAGGACAGACCGAATGAGAGAGAAAGAGCGAGAAATACACAGAGAGAAAGAGACAGACAGACAGACGGATAGATAGATAGATAGATAGATAGATAGAT
>NW_026390339.1:0-345 GCF_001194135.2 Octopus bimaculoides | reverse complement strand
CACACACACACACACACACACACACACACACACACACACACACGTCTAATCTATTTCTCGCTCAAAATTCCTAAATCCATCGCGTGAGTTTGTTTATCTTCTCTCTTTTACTTGTTTTACTCATGCTGGGGCACCACCTTGAATGGTTGAGTCAAACAAATCGTCTCTAGAATTTATCTTTTTAAAATCTGGCACTAGGCCGTACTGCTAAGTTACAGGGATGTAAACACCACTAGTAATTAAGTGTCAGTAGGGACAAACACAAATGTACGTGCTTATATACATACATACATGCATCTATATATATGTAAGGGACGACCGTGCGAACTCATAAAAGGAGATATG
>NW_026390338.1:0-269 GCF_001194135.2 Octopus bimaculoides | reverse complement strand
TATATACATATATGTATGTATGTATGCATGTACTTATGAATGCGTATGTGCTTGTATGTATATGCGTGTGTATATATATAGATATTACTCTCTGTATATATTTTATCGATGTCGGTATGTTAAAGAATGTGTCATGGAGACCAGTTTAAATACGCTAGCGTTCGTACATTTACATATGCATACATATAAAAGCGATATATTACATATGCAATTATATACATACACACACACACATACATACATGCATACATACATACATCCATATATAT
>NW_026390337.1:0-472 GCF_001194135.2 Octopus bimaculoides | reverse complement strand
TATTATTAACGCTTTCGTTCGTTTCTCGAATTTGTCAAATAGAATTTTGTTAATGTACAAATAGCTTGTCGTTTATATAAAACAGATGTTTTGAAGAGGTTTTGTTAAGAAGAGGAGAACATTGTTTTTTGTTTTTCTGGGTGAGGTTCTATGGCAATGGAGAAAGATAGCTAGAAATATAGGTAGGTAGATAGGTTGATAGATAGATAAATAGACAGAAAGAGAAAGAGGGGAGAAAGAGAGGACCGATCCCCTTTCCTATTCACCATTTATTTATTTAGTCATTTACCATCGTATTGGAATGGGTTTAAGGATACTGACCTCTTCAAAAAACAGTTTTTGTAGAGTTCACCATCCTTAAACCCATTCCAATACGATGGTAAATGACAAAATAAACAAATGAATGATGAATTCCGCCTTCTCTCTATCCCTCTATCTATCTATCTATCTATCTATCTATCTATCTATCTAT
>NW_026390336.1:0-832 GCF_001194135.2 Octopus bimaculoides | reverse complement strand
CTCAGAAGGGCCAACACACGATGGAATCCAATTTAATCTAATAATAATATATTGACCGTTTTCATTAACAGGTTTCAGCGTGGCTTGCTAACCAACATCCTTAGCTCACACAAAATGGTTGCATTTATTGATCAGCGGCGAGGATTTTTTAGGTGATGATTTTCGAGTAACGCTGATATCAGCCACCTGAAATGAAATAATGTTCACATACATACACACACACACACACATACACACACACACACACACACACACACACATATATATATATATAACTTTATATATATATATATATATATATATATATGTATGTATGTATTTATGTATGTGTATAACTTTACATATATATATAAACTTTTTGTTTATATTTATGTGTATATAACTAATTATGTGTATATATAAATATATACATATATATATGTTTATAAATCTATATTATATATCTATGTATATATTTATAACAAGCCTTTTAGTTAACCAAAGCGGCCAACCGCCCTACGCGCTTTACGTTCCACCATGCCGTTTTATTTATTTATTTATTTATTTAAGGATTGTTTTTTTTTTTTCGTTTTTAAACATTGTAAAAACTGGGTTAACAAAGAAAGCAAAAAAACAAGAAAAATCCCCCCAGTAACAGTCCATCGCCATCTTCTTTATCAATCGTGGTGTTACCAGATTGACTGTTTGTTGTTTTTGTCTTTTTCGTATCTGTTTTTTTTTTTTTTTTATATTTCTGTTTGTTGCTCGTACGAGTGCTTGTTTGTTTGTCTAAGTATTTATTTATTTATTTATTTATGTTGTTATTTTGTATTTATTTTATATATTTATTTAT
>NW_026390335.1:0-266 GCF_001194135.2 Octopus bimaculoides | reverse complement strand
CATCAGCTGCCACCATTATAACACTGGCATTTCGGAGAGTTAGGGCAGGACGCATTGTTAAAATGGCTCTTCCCATGGACACAAATTAAATTTGTTCCATGAAGGATAGTGGCGGACGGAAAACGAAACAGTGAAATAAACAAAGAAGGCTATACGGCCAGACGTGAAAAAGTATGTGTATATTGAACGCTGTGAAGCATGAACTGGAGGGAAACTGGACGAAGAAGAATGTTCGTGTGTGCTTGGCGAGGCCAAGAATGAAAAGA
>NW_026390334.1:0-398 GCF_001194135.2 Octopus bimaculoides | reverse complement strand
AACAAAAATCAAAAAACAAAACAGCCTGTCTGACATTTGACTGTCATCAGTCAGTTTGTTAATTTTCCATAACGTCTTTGTCAATTATATTAGGTGTGCATGATGGCGAGATACCATCATCATTATTTTATTATTATCATTATTATTATTATTACTTTAGATATTATGTGGTATTTATATGTATATATATATTGTTTTTCTTTCTCATTTTTTTAAACTTCAGGTTCTGACTGCAGAAATTTCCCGTGCCATAAAAAAAAAAGGTAAAGAGAAACGGTACAGAATAAGTTAGGAAACAGCTATTACTAGTAACCTGTCTGTGGGAGAAGTAATGGGAGTGATGCATGCATGCATACATACAAACATACATATGTAGAATATATATATATATATATATA
>NW_026390333.1:0-503 GCF_001194135.2 Octopus bimaculoides | reverse complement strand
TATATATATATATATATATACATATATGTACCTCGCTCAGAAATTTAGTATTACCCATATATATATAAGATAAAACTTACTTCGGAATGGATGCGTGGCGTACACACATATATATATATGTATATAGATACATATACGTATATATGTATGTATGTGCATGTTTGTAGTGGGGTGTTGTGCTTATAACACCAAGTGATATAAGGTAAAAGATACATACAGATAGGATAGCTGTAGACAGGCGGATGGATAGAGATTGATAGCTAGATAGCTAGAAAGATAGATAGATAAATAGACAGACAGACCGACAGACAGATACATACGTACATGCATACATACATACATACATACATGGATGGATAGATATTTAGATAAATAGACAAGCAGACAGACAGACAGCCAGATAAAGAGATCTTCAAAAGAATATAATCTTAACACTGACACTTAAGTTATATTAGCGTAATACATATGTATGACAAAAATTAACGTATATATATATATATATA
>NW_026390332.1:2554-2670 GCF_001194135.2 Octopus bimaculoides | reverse complement strand
CAGTTCCACTTCAACCAATCTCTTCTTGTAGTTCTTAATCAATGACTCGCGTGTTCCTTTAGGAACTTTTTCCCATTCTTCTTGATAAATTTTCTTCAAATCTGGAATGCACATTG
>NW_026390332.1:2429-2544 GCF_001194135.2 Octopus bimaculoides | reverse complement strand
TCCCATTCTTCTTGATAAATTTTCTTCAAATCTGGAATGCACATTGGGGCTCTTGAATGAATTTCAATTTTCAAATAATGCCACAAATTTTCAATGGGGTTCAAGTCAGGTGACT
>NW_026390332.1:2310-2419 GCF_001194135.2 Octopus bimaculoides | reverse complement strand
TTCAAGTCAGGTGACTGGCTTGGCCATTCTAATAATTTTATATTGTGATTTACAATCCATTTTTGGTAGACTTTGCCGTGTGCTTAGGGTCGTTATCCTGTTGTAAAAC
>NW_026390332.1:2034-2180 GCF_001194135.2 Octopus bimaculoides | reverse complement strand
CATTTGCAGAGAAACACCCCTACACGATGATGTTGCCACCTCCAAACTTTGCAGTAGGAATTGTGTTTTTTGGCGAATAGGTGGTACCATCTTTTCTCCAAACATGGCTACATGAATTTCGTCCCACCAATTCAATTTTCGACTCG
>NW_026390332.1:1894-2015 GCF_001194135.2 Octopus bimaculoides | reverse complement strand
CCCAGAATGTATCAGATTTATCTTTATGTTCATAAACAAATTTTAAACGGTGGAGTTTTTCTAGGAGAGCGTGACTTCATTTCATTCCTATGAAGTTCATTGCTGATTGTTCATAGTGTAA
>NW_026390332.1:1743-1884 GCF_001194135.2 Octopus bimaculoides | reverse complement strand
GTAACACTAGTCCCTGAAGCTAACAAATCTTCTTGCAACTCTTTTCTGGTAATCATTGCGTTTTTTTTCAATTCTTCACTTCATTTTTCTGAAAGATCTAGGGGAAATCTTGTGTAGTGCACCGGATCTTATTCTGTTTTC
>NW_026390332.1:1456-1625 GCF_001194135.2 Octopus bimaculoides | reverse complement strand
AAGTTTTTCACTGAATTTGTGAGTTCTTTACTTTTCGCCATCATTACGACACTATTTTATGTTGTCTCAGTTCTTTACTTTTCACCATCATTACGACACTACTTTATGTTGTCTCAGTACTGAATGAAGAAGCTAGCGTTTTGACACTTAAAAATGACCACTGATAAGA
>NW_026390332.1:709-884 GCF_001194135.2 Octopus bimaculoides | reverse complement strand
CCCAAGACTATAGTAGAAGACACTTACCCAAGGTGCCACACAGTGGGACTCAACCCAGAACTATGTGGTCGGTAAGCAAGCCACTTACACACAGCCACTCTTTCGCCTATATATACATCATCATTGTCATCGTCGTCGTTGTTTAACGTCCGCTTTCCATGCTAGCATGGGTTGG
>NW_026390332.1:345-621 GCF_001194135.2 Octopus bimaculoides | reverse complement strand
CACTCTGAGAGTGTAATGGGTGCTTTTACGTGCCACCAGCATGAGTGCCAGTCGCGCAGTACTGGCAATGGCCATGCTCGAAATGGTGTTTTTTACATGCCACCTGGCAACGACCTCGCTCAAATGTTTTGTTCACATACCACCAGTACAAGTGCCAGTAAGGCGAAGCTGGTAACGATCATGTTCAAATGGTGCTTTGAGACAGCTGCTCTGGCAGTGACCCCACTTGGATGGTGCTGTTAGCGCTCCATTGGCACGGGTGCCAGTCATCGAATT
>NW_026390332.1:152-335 GCF_001194135.2 Octopus bimaculoides | reverse complement strand
CCAGTCATCGAATTTAGTTCAATTTCGATTTCACTTGCCCCAACAGGTCTATGCAAGCAGAGTTTAGTGTCCATTAAAGGAAGGTTGGCATGGGTGCCAGTTGTCGAATTTGGTTCGATTTCGAATTTGTTTTCAATTTCACTTGCCTCAACAGGTCTTCGCAAGCAGGGTTTTGTGTACAAC
>NW_026390332.1:0-142 GCF_001194135.2 Octopus bimaculoides | reverse complement strand
AATTTCACTTGCCTCAACAGGTCTTCGCAAGCAGGGTTTTGTGTACAACGCATAAGTGGGCTGGCTACACTCCTGGTAAAGGCCAGGAGTTTTGGTCTCACTTGTCTTGCCAGGTCTTCTCATGCACAGCATATTTCCAAAG
>NW_026390331.1:0-297 GCF_001194135.2 Octopus bimaculoides | reverse complement strand
TTATTCAATACAGAGGATGGTTAATGATAATTTCAAAATTTACGACAGAACGAAATAGATATTTCAAAGTCACGGCAACATTTGAGCTGACTCATTAAGAATTATGAGATTGTTGAGATGGTTTGGTCAGAATTTTTACGAGTCAAAAAGTCAAACCCTTTCAACCATTTAGCCTGTCCCGTTAGCGACATCAATTGCAAAGAATTGTTGACAAATAAGAAGCAATAGAAAGGGAGGGGAGAGCCAAAGCTGTAACATTCGTTTTTCTCAAAGCATGCCTTCCGTAGTTATTTTATC
>NW_026390330.1:0-221 GCF_001194135.2 Octopus bimaculoides | reverse complement strand
ATATATATATAAGCAATGTCACGCTGCTTTCGTAGCTTAATGTTTTTGGGTAGCTGTTCATCGGATACGTTTTCTCTTCCACAGATATTTGACATAAGAAAGATTTTCTTTATCCTCTAGGGGTTTTCAGACATTCATTATTTCTTTCGTTCAACAGGTACTTTGTGCCTTTCTCATACTTTTCCATTTAAACAGAATAACTTTCCAAATGTATATATGAT
>NW_026390329.1:0-494 GCF_001194135.2 Octopus bimaculoides | reverse complement strand
ATATATATATATAATAATAATAATAATAATATTAATAATAATGATCATAAAATAATCTACAAGAACAGACGCAAGCTCTAATTTATAAAAATATGTGACATATTAATAAAAATCGGTAAAAATATACGACCATCCAGATATCTGAGTACCTTATCATTTTTTATAATATATAATTCCTGTACATCACCTTTGTGTTAAGTTATACCTTTTTTTTTTCTATCACTTGTAAATTTATAATAATTTTTCCTCCATATATTCGTTTTTGTTCCTACTTTTTTTATGATTGTCTTGTCTCCACTACCCCGCTCTAATTTTTGAGTAAAGTAACTCTCTTGAATTCACCAGTCGGATTTCTCTGTGATCTGTGATTGATGTTTTTTCCTTGTTAAGTTCTCTTTGTTTTTTTTTTACCGGTTGTATGTACATTTTTACTTAAATATTTAACTTTAAGAAGAAGAAGAAGAGGAAGAAGAAGAAGAAGAAGAAGAAGAAGA
>NW_026390328.1:0-426 GCF_001194135.2 Octopus bimaculoides | reverse complement strand
CCCTTGTCAATGCAGAGCAGCCGAACCCAGCAGGCGTCGCTACTGACCGTATGTACGAAGGTTATTTATCTAATTTCAGTGGAATACATTCACTGGTTTTCAGAAATAGCTGTCTACCTTATTATAGGTGAGACAGCAACTCCAACACAGTACCTCAGCAGTTTTCCAAAATGTTTATCAACTAATATGACATATAGGCGCAGGAGTGGAACCAAAGCGCAGGAATGTTATTTAGGTGCAAGCGAAGTATAGACAGCCGCATGCATGGCTGTGTGGCAAGGAGTTTCTTTCCCAACAATATGGTTCCGGATTCAGTACCACTGCCTGGCACCTTGGGCAAGTGTTCTCTTCTATAGCCTCACGCCAAAGCCTTGTGAGTAGAGCTGACAGATGGAATCTGAAAGCAGTCCATCATATATTATATAT
>NW_026390327.1:0-1696 GCF_001194135.2 Octopus bimaculoides | reverse complement strand
TCCTGTATATCACAGGCCTTTAATGAGGACTTGACACAGTCCTTAAATCGTGGCCTTGATTTCTGCCGGAGTCTGCTTCCATTCTCAAGTTCTCCATATACCATCTGCTTAGGAATCCTGCTATCCTTCATTCTAATAAAGTAACATTCTAATAAGGTCCAACGTAACCAGCGCTTGTGCACCATTGCTTCAATACTCAAGATTCAGCTGTCCTCAGGTCCTGTGTGTCTGGAATTTTTGAGGTCCAGCCAACATTGAGAATGTGTCTGAGACATCTCTGATGAAAGCGTTCAAGGACCCTTACCTGACGTTTGTACAGAGTCCATGTTTCACACGAGTAGAGGAGTGATGTTAGTACACAAGCGCGGTACACAGCAACTTTTGTTTGCCTTGCTATGCCATGCTGGGACCAGACACGAGACTGAAGAGACCAGAAGGAATTAGTTGCTCTCTGCAACCTGAAGCATATTTCCTCATCCAGGGAGCAAGAATGGCTGAGTGTGCTGCCCAGGTAGACAAACTTGTCTACCACTTTCAGGATTGTTCCTTCAACCAAGATAGCTGGTTCCACATATGGATTTCCTGGTGCAGGCTGGAACATTACAACAGTCTTGTCCAGGCTAATGCCAAGTCCAAATGCCTTGCAAGAAGCAGAAATGCAATTCATGAGTATTTGCATGTCATCCACTGTATGAGTGACTAAGTCACAGTCATCTGCATAAAGGAGGTCACGAATAATAGAATGGAGAACCTTTGAATTGGCAGCAAATCGGTGAAGATTAAAGAGGCGGCCAAAAGATTGATATCTGACATAAATTCCCAGAGAGCTAACCTTAACAAAAATATGAGTAAAAGCAGCAGCAAAGTACAAAGAAAAGAGAGTTGGGGCAAGGATGTCACCCTGCTTGACACCATTCTCTACAGGAATTTGCTTCTATTTGCTTCTATCTTGAAATCAGAGGAAATTATTTCTATTCCCTTCAAATTTTGCTTTTGCCAATGGTACATCAATGTTTTGAAACTTACCTATTTTCCATTACATTTCACACAGATTCAGCACTGAGTTACTGAAGGAGAAATATTGTTATAGCAAATATTCTGCTCAATACCACAGATTTGCTTGTCACTTGCTTGACTTTAATCACTTGAGCATGTCTCTTAGTGGCTAATGATATGTGCATCTCTGGTAGAGCATCATAGCCATGTGTTGAGAGGGATTCTTTGGGGCTTGGATAAATATTGTAACAAAAGTTACGTTTTGAAGGAAATATTATCCATTTTTCATACTTTCTAAGGGTAAGCAACAGGGAATAAAGGACAAAACTCATGTTACACAGTGTTATTGCTGCTGGTGACAAAGGTCTTGTCCTTCAGAGTGTAAAGTAGATTGTATGATGTTTGTGTTAGAACTGCAAAGCTGCATGGTAAGCAAGACTTGAGCCAAGAATTCAGATTTGTGAAGACTAGAAAGAACCATAACTAGTTTGCACTGAAAATGTGTAATGTTAGTGTAAAAAGATTACCAGGGTACAAATAAGTTGAGAGAAAAACTGGGTATCAGAAAGAGACCAAGGAAGAAGTGTACTCACTGGTGATATACAATGCTACAGAAAACTCGATAGTAAATGGTAAAACATACACTCACAGAAGGGTAGAGATTAAGAAGCATACACATGTGTGTATGCATATATATATA
>NW_026390326.1:0-248 GCF_001194135.2 Octopus bimaculoides | reverse complement strand
GTGTGTGTGTGTGTGTGTGTGTGTGTGCATGTCTGGTGTTTGTATGTGTGCATGGTGTCTGTAAGTGTGTGCGTATGTTTGTGTGTATTTGTGTGTGTGTGTGTTTCTGTGTGTCTATATTCATCTCCGAGGAAACTACATACAACCACACCTCTTTTTCTCCATTCACTTGTGGGTGTTGTTATTGTTATTGTCCTTCTTCATCTTCTTGTTCTTCTTGTTCTTCTTGTCCTTGTTCTTGTTCTTCC
>NW_026390325.1:0-903 GCF_001194135.2 Octopus bimaculoides | reverse complement strand
CATCGATTCCTCTTGGGTGGGACACTCAACAACTGGTTCAGGAGCATCCGTTGGTGCAGATGTATCTCGTCGGGTGATAAACACATACAACTCGTTATAATGACTGTTCCGCTATGTAACTTTCCGTTTTGTAGAGAGAAAAAGCAGCCAGACGGAGGAAATATCTTCATATGCGTGTATGCGTCCCCTATAGAACGAATGTCTAGGACCTTGAGTAGCTGCTACAGATATACAGATAAGATATAGAAAAAAATATTGGCGTAATGAACCTCCCAAGATACAATAAGATTTGTCTCAACACACGAATTCACATCAAGAACCTTACAAACTAAATACATAAAGCAATATAATATATACATACATACGTGTGTGTGTGTTTGTGTGTGTGTGTGTTTGTGTGTGTGTGTGTGTGTGTGTTTGTGTGTGCATGTGTGTGTGTGTTTGTGTGTGTGTGTGTTCAATTATAAATAAGGGCAAAAGAAGAGAATTTTCTATGCAAATATGCTGAAAAATAGACCTTAGATCGTCCTACCACATACAATATTTTTCACAATAAACACAGCTAAATGATGAAAGCAAGCTAACAGAAATTTTAGCTAGGTTTCCTAGTTTCAATACTCTGTATTTATTAGTGAAAAATATTTTTCAGCATATTGGCATAGAATTTTTTTTTCTTTTGCCTTTATTTATAATTGTTCATAATTTTCACCTTGAAAGGTATTCTAATATGCTGGCCACTGACTAGTAACTATTAATATTAGCCGCGGTGTGTGTGTATGTATATATATATATATATTTCTTTATTCTTTTATTCGTTTCAGTCATTTGACTGAGGCCAAGCAGAGGCACCGCCTTTAGTCGAACAAATCGACCCAGGACTTATTCTTCGTAAGCCTAGTACTT
>NW_026390324.1:0-279 GCF_001194135.2 Octopus bimaculoides | reverse complement strand
ATACAGGTGGATGTCGGTATGCACATACCTGTAAGTATATATGCATATACACATTTACTATTTGTTTATAGATATATATACATACATATATATACATATATATTAATAGTAATGGTAAGACAACAAAAGAATGAAAGAGACCTCGGTATTATGTACATAAAGGAATTTATCTGTAATATATGTGACAATTATTCGGTTGCCATGATAAGATTCTGAGTTTTGGATGCCAGGGCGGAAACCTGCTCTGGCATCTCTTCAGTTATCGAGGCAATCAAAATA
>NW_026390323.1:0-337 GCF_001194135.2 Octopus bimaculoides | reverse complement strand
ATATGTATGTATGTGTGTGTGGGGGGTGTATGTATGTATATGTATATATTC
Source organism: Octopus bimaculoides (assembly GCF_001194135.2). NCBI lineage: Eukaryota > Metazoa > Mollusca > Cephalopoda > Octopoda > Octopodidae > Octopus > Octopus bimaculoides. The sequence goes on along the minus strand of NW_026390323.1, from coordinate 286 downwards.
TTTTATTCCTTTACTTGTTTTAGTCACTTGACTGTGGCCATGGAGAAAGATGTCAATGAACGCGACTAAGTACCGTAAGACATCTACATTGCTAGATATAAGTGCTAAAAAGTTCTAATGCTGTAGAAAAAGCACATAAATGTATACATATAATATATATGATAGGATTGCTTCAATATTTCAGGGGTAGTCTGAAGTATCTAAGCAACCATGGGATAGTTAAATCCGAAGGCACGCCTGGAGATTACTTGTGTGGGTACCGTCTTTGTTAGAAGGTATCCAGAGG
>NW_026390322.1:0-307 GCF_001194135.2 Octopus bimaculoides | reverse complement strand
GTATGTATGTATGTATGTATGTATGTGTGTGTATATGTATATATGTATGTTTGTGTGTGTATATGTGTATGTGTGCATGTATGCATGTAAATATGTGTGTATGTATTCTGTATATTCGTATGTTAGTATGTATTTGTGCGTGCTTGTGTGTTTAGGATGCATGCATATGTGTGTATACCTCTGCTTCCTTGTGTGTCCGTATGTATGAGTTTGCTTGATTATGTACGTCCATCTGTTATGTATGGATGTGTGTCTCCGTATTTGTCTTTGTGCGCATGTGTGTAGAGTATCTGTGTATATATTGTCA
>NW_026390321.1:0-456 GCF_001194135.2 Octopus bimaculoides | reverse complement strand
TATATATATATGTTTGCGTATTTGTATATGTATGTGCACAAGCATGCATGTATATATGTATACATATATGCATATATATATATGTGTATGTTTGTGTATACATACATAAATACATACATATATATACATATACATTCATATATATATGTATATATGTATGTATACATACATAAATACATACATACACATATATACGTACACACACACACACACACACACACACACACACACACACACACATATATATATATATATATATATATACAGATAAATATATATTTATATATATATATACATATAGATAGATATATAGGGCAGGGAATCGTCAATTAGTAATAAAATTAATAAGTAACAATTTTGCCGGGTAGCTCTAAGGTGGATAGCTAAACCGCAACAAGTCGTACGGATGCGGGACTATTTATGACACACACTGAATTAAATTCATTGGGGTGAGAG
>NW_026390320.1:0-257 GCF_001194135.2 Octopus bimaculoides | reverse complement strand
ATATATATATATATATATATATACATATATATATGTGTGTGTGTGTGTAAGTGTTTGTGTGTCTGTGTTTGTCCCCCCACAACATCACTTGATAACCGATGCTGGTGTGTTTACGTCCCCGTAACTTAGCGGTTCGGCAAAAAAGACTGATAGAATAAGTACTAGGCTTACAAAGAATAAGTCCTGGAATCGATTTTTTTCGACCACAGGCAGTGCTCCAGCATGGCTGCAGTCAAATGATTGAAACAAGTAAAAGA
>NW_026390319.1:0-660 GCF_001194135.2 Octopus bimaculoides | reverse complement strand
AACGGTTCGAAGAAGTTGCCGATTCGAATAATGATCAGTCACGTGAGGACCTGGAATGGGTTCTCTGCTACGCCCGCGTTTATTTATATTTAAATGAGAAGAATGGCGATAGCAGTTTTGTATCTAATGGCGAAAGGTAGTTTCACTACAGTTGTAACAGTATTTTTACCTTCTCCCATCTCGGGAAAGTCGGTCTTTGAAGCTAGTTCAAATTCCATAATGTATGTAAACCTTGTCACAATTGACAAGAAAAATAATTATCAAAAAATAACCTCGAAAGGTTGACAAGAAAAAACAGAAATCTTCTGCCCCGGAGGGCGAAAATAACTGTAAAACAGTTCAAAAAGTAGAAATTTTCTGCCCCATAGGGCGAAAATAACTGTAAAACAGTTCAAAAAACAGTCCCAATAAATAATCCAACAAAAATACTAACAAATAATTATCCAAAGAACGAAGTCACATCAAAAAGGGTAGCAACAATAAAGACATCCACGACCAAAAAAGACTAGCTGGCTGAAGAGGCCTGTCAAGCTCTCGTAAACATATATTATTTCAGTGAAACATATTCACTGATTACAAAAAATAGAAATAATACATTTCTAAATCTCTCAGACTTAAGCAGTAGTGATGCGATAAAGTAGTTGTATACTGTCAACTTAA
>NW_026390318.1:0-249 GCF_001194135.2 Octopus bimaculoides | reverse complement strand
AGATTATTATTATGATTATTATTGTTGTTATTATTATTATTATTATTATTTAATCTCTTCCCAGAAACCACTCCTTACTAAAGCTTTCTCATAGTAACCTACAACATTTCAAACAAATTTTCATCGTACGAGCTGCTTCATAGCAAATTGTCTTCGGGAATCTTTTTTTGTTTTTATATTTGTTTTGCCGTCTAATGTCCTATTTTATGATTCTCACACAACTATCACAAGGCTAGAAAAAGTGGAGAC
>NW_026390317.1:0-312 GCF_001194135.2 Octopus bimaculoides | reverse complement strand
TCGAAGATGGTCTGATTTTGATGTAACACGTGTGTTTACGATCGCTGTGCCGGTAGTGGACGTATCAAGTTAAAATACATCATTATATTTGGTAAAATAGAAATAAATTTCAATGAGTATTACTTACTCGGATATAGTCCAACCCTTTGTCAGCTATTTTTTGGCTCCATGCGATGTCTTTATTTCCGATGTTTTGGGATAAATTTCGGAGCAGTGATTTATCGTTCTGACATGTTAAACATCCCCGGTGTTCTCTTAAACATCCCCGGTGTTCTTCTTCTTCTTCTTCTTCTTCTTCTTCTTCTTCTTCTT
>NW_026390316.1:0-349 GCF_001194135.2 Octopus bimaculoides | reverse complement strand
TATATATATATATATATATATACATATATATATATATACATTTATACATACATTCGTATATTGAGAAATACAACCATACCTACATAATTACATATATACGCACTTGTAGATTTCTTCACTTTTATCATTGTATCGAAAGTTTGTCTCTTGGCTTCGCATGTGGCATACAAATATACCATTATTGTGTTCACTACAGATATTCTTGCGTTGCTATTTTGTTATTATTATTATTGCGATTATTGTTTTTATTTGTATTTTTTATTATTTATTTATGTTATCATTTATATTTTCGTTTTTATTTTAAACATTATTTTTGTTTTTATTTCATAGTTTATTATTATTATTATTA
>NW_026390315.1:0-249 GCF_001194135.2 Octopus bimaculoides | reverse complement strand
CAGATAGATAGACAGACAGATTGAAAAGCGGAATGATAAATAGATATACAAAACAGGCGGAGAAGCAGGTAGATAGATAGACAGGCATACAATTCTATAGGTAGATGAATAGATAGATAGATAGATAGATAAGCAGACATAGAGGTAGATAGACAGAGAGTAAGGTAGATAGATAAATATATAAAGTCATAGATAGATATATAGATATGTTTCTTTATTAGCTTCACAGGGCTCAACACAGAGGGGACA
>NW_026390314.1:0-363 GCF_001194135.2 Octopus bimaculoides | reverse complement strand
TATATATATATATACACACACACACACATACCATGTTTCAGTTTGAGCGCTACGGCCATGCTACGGCAACGTCCTTAGTTTTGTTACACCTTCACCATTTGAAACCTCGTCTGCTATGCGGCTGCCCACATCTGCGTTTCCTGTTCAGTTGCAATCCTTGACGAGAAGGTCCAATTTTGTTTTGAAGAGACCCACAGCCACACCATGCAAGCTTCTGAGGCGTTTCAGGTAAAGGCTGTTGCCCCTTGAAATCCAAGCTGTTGATGTATCTGTTCGGATCTTTGGCACTATGCAGTGGTATATGCATGTAGGCATATATGTATGTGTATACGCACACACACACACACACACACACACACACAC